>NC_085100.1:5304067-5411567 GCF_963422355.1 Corticium candelabrum
ACTGAATTAGCACCTGGGGTGCGTATAACATTAAAAACTATATGCTGTTTTGTGTTCAATTAAGCGCCCCACCGGCTATTTGAGCAGAAATGCTTAGTTATGTATACGTGCCATTTATCTCTAATATTTTCAAAGAACTGTTTACCTTCACATGGTTCTTCAGTTAGATTAATATGAGAACACACACACTAGTAGACAGATAGAGGCGCTTATGTGTAATTGTTATCAATTGTAACTTGTTTTATTATTGATTTACTGCCTGTAGGGAGAGGGCTAGTAGGGACAGGCACTAATTCGGTCATAGGGTACTTCTGAAAGTACAATGCTTATGCATGTGTGTGTGTGTGTGTGTGTGTGTGTGTGTGTGTGTGTGTGTGTGTGTGTGTGTGTGTGTGTGTGTGTGTGTGGTGTGTATACTCTAGCAGGCTATACAAGATGTCTAGTACCTTAAAACTCAATAATGCAAAATTTAACTTGCAGTTACTTGCCACTTCCAAGGTTTATCTTACTCGTAAGTTGTGTTTACTTGTATGGTGTGTCGTCTTTTTAGTTTCTGTTTCATTTAAAACTGTTGCTGGTTTTTACAGGCAAGTCATTCTGTCGCTGCTCAGGTTCAAGTAATGATTCATTTTGGTGTGAGAGAAGGATTGAAGAGAATGAGAATTACTTGTATTGCATTTTTGTGACCACATTTGAAGAATACTACAACGTGGAAGCAGATCCATATCAGGTATGTCTTTGTTACTCGGTATATTTGCAACCTTTAGGAAAGAACTTAGTAAAATGTAAACGATCACATAAAAATCAAGCAATCCTATTCTGTCTGGCAGCAACAAAAGTTAAGAGTTGTGGTATTTTATGTTGAACAAATGTGAGCGTTTCAATCTACATCAGTGCATCAGTGTACCCAACCAAGAAGTTTGAGTTCATTGGACCACTGATGCTGACTAATATGCTGACTAACCTTACTATGCTTGTCCTGTCACCTCATAAGTATTATTCTGCAATTATGACGGTTGTGTCTCTTTAGATGAAGAACCTTGCCTATGGTGACAATCCTGCATTAGGTGCTGATCGTCAAGAAGTATTACGACAACGGTTACATCATCATGCTAACTGTAAAGGTGCAACAAGCTGCAGTAAAGCAGGAAAACCAACTGGAGGTTACAATGGATAAACCTAGTTGCCTAAATTGAAGTAATGTAGTTAGCTAAGCACACTAGAAAGTAACTCACGATTTACACAGTGGACTGTGAACCAGCTAGATTTGTGTTGCAATAAACATATGCAATTAAAAACACATCCACGTACCAGACAGCTGGTTTACCTTGATCATACATTTGATCTACTTTCAATTGATCACAACAGTAACTTAATTAATTCCTTTTCTTGGCCACCCATTTTGCATGAAACTTTTTTACTTCTTCGACAACAACTCCATGTTTGTTTGCAATTGCCAGTGCTGTTTCTGATGGTCTGGTGCCTGTATTTGGCATAAGACCCTCTTGTGATGTGACAGTCTGAGGTGGTGGGACAACAGCAGTGTGGGAAGCACTGTAAAGCAGAGTAACCATATTGCCACCAGCTTGTTGAGAGAAATAATGAGCACAGTCCACAACACGCGTAAAACGCCTACAAACATACGCAACAAGCATATTAGGTTTGGAAATACAGTATTATATGAGGTAAACATCATTTTGAACAGTACACATAGCTTAGTAGACTGTCAGTAGAAAACTTCTATAAGTTCAAAGCAAAAGCGAGTACAACAAGACTAGCAAATCACTACCACACCCTTTGTCAAAATGACTTGTAATGGATCAGAATACAACCAGTAAATAGTTTCTCTTGTTTTCCTGTGATTTAAGTTGTAGGCAGACTATGGTTTCTTTCTCAAGCGATGAAAGTACATCACGCGAAGTCTTGCTGTCATTCGCAACAGCATTCTAGAAGAACAGCAATACCTAACATGTCGACCTGTTTTTTAAAAGGCAGGTTTTCTTACCTCTGGACATTTTTATTTCCTAAACATTAGCTTTCTTTAGCTATTCTCCAAGTATCAGATGCTGTCAGGTAGACAGAGTGGTGCCACAAAGTGTACAATAAACTACGTACGTCTGTGCAGAGATTATGGAAGTTTGCCACTATGCAAACCATAAAACTGTGACTTTACATACACGTACAACAACCTGGTTGCCCATCAAGCACTCAGCCTTACACTTTTAAGTGGCAAGTTTCAGAATGAAACAACGCGAGACCATATATGTCAATTGGTAATTGGCTTTACAACATGAATCATAGGGACCTCCTCTAGATATCAAGCTTCATATACAACCAAGTTTAGTCAATCTCTGTGTGATGTCATCTTGGCATCAAGAGCCACTGTGTTCTACAGCAGTTTTGCCTCTCAGTGAAAGTTACAGAGTTCGACCTTGTTACTGTTTATCTAAGCTTGGTCTTGCTATTCAGTTGAGCATTCAGCCATTGCAATCTTGTAACTCAGTTGAGCTACACAAGCAAGTTATGTAGCATCACACTGCTCGACATGAGCTTTCGCCTGACAACTCTTGATGCAGAAACAGTTGAACTACCAGTGATATTTGTGTTAATGACAATAATCACATAGGTACAACATAGAAGTTGCTCTCAATACAAATTGTCACGACAGTCAGACCAGAATTCATTTTATGAACTAAAATGATGCCACACTCAGTCTTTCTTACCTTCCTCACAATACCTTCATTAAGGTTATAGTTTTAGCTTGATCAAGCTCATGTGTGGTGTGTGTGTGTGTGTGTGTGTGTGTGTGTGTGTGTGTGTGTGTGTGTGTGTGTGTGTGTGTGTGTGTGTGTGTCTGTGTGTGTCTGTGTGTGTCTGTGTGTGTGATCAAGAGTATTTGTGCATTGCTACTTCACGTATGTCAGGGTCATTAATGTACATGCATCATGTAGCTAGACAACTTACTATCCAACACACCAGTAGTGTGCTAGTGATAACATTCACAACAGATTTACATTATGTTGATCAAACTATCACCATGCCTATGAGCATTACCAGGCTGCAATGTCTTTCTTCTTGTATCGTGGTGGTATGTTGTCTGCTTTGCCATCAACTGTCTCTTGTGCTTGTTGTGCTCGAATCCATCTATGATACAACATCAAGTATGAGACCGTTTCCTCAATGGCAATATATAGTTTAATCAAATTTAGAAACCAAATCACAAAGAGATTTGAATGTCTCTCTAATTAAAATAACTCAAATTGCTCCTTTGCAACATTGATAATGAATGCAGAAGTCTTCAATGTATATTGTGTCCTTGTTATTGCCAGTTTCTTATGGATATCTCTCTAGTTTACTAATGATAGTTATTACTAACAAGAATTACACTAACAAGAATTGGCATAAATTAACATAAAGATATGCTTCTCAGTAGAGTTTTGCTAAACCTGACAGCAACAAAAGTGGTATCAATATAACAATATTTTTTTGCCACAAGGGAAGTATGATACTCCCAAGTGACGGTCCCAAGTGCACATTTTTCTGACAAACTCCCTGACATACGTTCCACAACAGTTTCAAGGTTATGTTTGTACACGTAAAAGCATACATGTCCCATTCAAAAACGTTTGCTACTCATGGTGCAGATATGACACCAACAAAGCCGCTAAATGATTACCAATGACCATAATGGTTGGATCAAATCATCTTGTATGGCAAACACAAAATAATAAAAAGCTATGGCTGTCTGTATTCAAACAAGATATCCCAAACACCAAGCCCAACAGGTTTTGGACTCTGCTCTCACTACAGTTGGTCAAGAAACATTGAAAATAGAACAAAAAGAATTCAAGACCTAGCGACAATGCTTTCCTGTGGCTCTACAAAGACTAGCACGAGAAAAAGGAACAGTCTAGACTGACTCAACCCAGAAGCTGTAAATGCGTAAAGATACTGTACATGACAGGTTACAGGACAAAGCTGAAGTTAAAAATCATTTAATATATATATATATATATATATTGCAATGCTAGAATGTTACAAAGTAGTCATCTAGATGTAGAGAATGACTTGTTGGCTGTTTTTGCTATGTAAATTAATATATATATATATATATATATATATATATATATATATATATATAGCCAAATATATATTTCAAAACAACCAATCTACGATACAGGCAAATCCCATAAACTAAAATTACTGTCGTTATTGTCTAACAACAATCTACTTAGAACCATGCGTGCATTATATGACCACAACTTATCTGACAATTGCTGCAACTATATATATATATATATATATATATATATATATATATATATATATATATATATATATATGTGCATATTTCAAACATACTATATATTTGTGACAAAGCCCACTTGTGTGGGCCTGAAAAAGTAAACTAAAAAGCATAATCCCATGATCTGTATCTCTACTAGCAATGAGTATAGTTTAGTTGGAAGAGTATCTTCAGCCAATGTTACCATCAACGTCTTTACCTGATGTATCTCACACGTATACATAACACGGCCATATGCAAAAATACTTACCATCAATATACTTGACACCACATCATGTGTATACCATCATCAAACATTAGTAGAGAGACTGACCTCTCTGTGTAACTCAATCTCTTCTGAGTTACACGATTAGTCCTGTAAGCGGGTCTCTGGAGCACCACGTACGCTCCTTTATATATAGAGGATTAGTCGGATCAGACTCATGGTGTGTTCCATGGTGTAGTGGTTAGCATATCTAGCTGATTTCAATTCCTGACTCTTCCAACTAAACTAAACATATATTTTCAGCCAATGTTACCATCAACGACTCTACCAGTATCAGACATACATAAATGCATACATACACTTACTGTTTCTTCCCTATGGTGCAGTAAAAATGAACAGCCAGTCACTAACGTACAACTACAAACTAAAATGAAGGACACAGTTAGAAAACTAAGTGTTCATCTGAACTATTGTACGTTACTCAAACAAATCTGAAACTGTCCATATTCATTAGAGTCTCTCCTACACCAAATCACAAATAAAGTGGTTATGCTAAGTCTGCACATATGATGACGGAACAGTAGCTATAGACTTCACGATGTTTTGCTCCAGTGAGCTTTGTCAGGCTTTCAAAAGTACAGCTGTCTGCTTGCAGAGTCAATGATCAGGAAAATCAACTTCCATTTTCTAACACTCTGGCAGATGCTAATTAATGATAAACTGGTACAGTTTGTTCAGGATTGAATCATGACGCCACGTGTAACGTCTGTCTCTCAAAGCTTTCGGACAATTGTTTAAGAATGTTGGAGTGACTGGTACATTTACTTCCCACAGATGTAAATGACAATTGTCAGAGACTTGCCTTTTTCTCAGGGTGGCTTTATGTAGGAGAGAATCTTGTATTAAACCCAAAGAAACGAGCACTCTGTCACTCAATGATAATGCAGTTTGACTCCATATATGGTATGAGCTCACATCTTGCAAAGTTGGCCTTGCGCAGCAAGAGATCGTGCAAGGTTGACTCTTTTTTAGAATCAACATCCTGAGGCAAGTTTTTTCGTAAACTGGTTGAGACAAAAATGCTAACATACATACATACACACATACATACATATATCAGACAGCATGTCAACCATTAAGTGATGACTCTATCTGTTTCCCTTATGTCGCATACGTGATAACAGTCAAGCACATACATACGTGATGGTAGTCCACTGAAATCAGTGGTGACACCAGTTTGTCAAACGTAATGGCCAGATGCTCTCCTGTGCGAGCCAGACCAGCACCAGATAAACAGGATTTGAAGCATGATGGACATATGTAGAGTTTCACATGCTTTGCAACATGTGAGGAAAATGATGACTCTTTGCGTAACTGATGTTTGATTGGTAATTTTTCAACTCTTTCTTCTTCAAAATGTTGCACTGAGGAATTGCACAGTTTCTTCAAAATGATCTATCAGCTGCCAAGGTTTCAAAAATGTTCAAATCAATTGATCACTTCTTCATACTGCTCTTCAAGGTATCTTTGTACCATAACATACATTAGCATATTCTTCCATACAACTGCATATGGGCATAACTGCAGCCCCTGCCAACATAGCCACAAGCTATGGCACAGATTACATATCCAGACTCGAAGCCCACGACATAGGCTACCAGCTACTACAAGATCTAACAGAATCTAATACTAAACAACAACTGCACACTACGTGAACAGTTTCTTCACTGCTCACGCCTTTCACCTCCACACTCACATGCAAAAAAAACAATGAGTCAACTGGAACCACGTGCCTACGAACTGCACGTCAAAGTAGAAAGGACTCCACACAAGACACTTCTATCAAGGACCATCCACTTCCCAACTTGGCCAACTGGCATACTGCATTATATGACAAGCAGCTTTAGATTCCGAGCACTGTGAAGACCGAAAAACCAGGTGCAAAACTTCTGAGAAATTCAAGAGGGCATTCAAGAACACACATCATACATAAATAAATAAATATGTACATACAGATGACCAAAAGACAAACAAATCACACCAAACAATGACCATGATTATACAAGTAGCTTAAATCACAAGCCAACATAGTTCTTGATACCACCAGTGATCTGTGCAACAGTACAGTACCTGTTGCCTGTTTTGAGTTGCTGCTCAAGAAACTTAATAGCATCCCTAGCAGTGTGATTTTCTTTGCCTTTCTTCAACTCATCAAGAGCTTCAATTACTGTAATATAAAAACACTGCTCAACCCATCATTTCAATCACTAATAGTAGTGTAAGCGTACTTACCATGAAATGGGATAACAACAATAAACTTCTCACTAGCAACAAACTGCCTGATAAAGTGAAGATGAGTACACAAACATTGAGCATCAACAACAAGAATAGGAGAAGCAGACACAACTGCTTGTGTTAAGCTTTGTTCCATAGAGGCAACATCACTCTAAACAATACATAAAAGTGATAACTTGGATCACTTCAAATGCACCAGTTGCTAAGAATCATGTTAATTGTCACACCTTCAATTTCTGCTCAGCTAGGGCTTTCATCAACTTTTCTCGTTGTAGCTTGTCCTTTTCCTCTTTCTTTCTTGAAATCTCAGCAGCCACTGCTGCCTCCTGTTCAGCTCTTTGTGACGGTCCAATATACTGGCAAGATGATTCATTGTAATGTAGCACATTAACAGTCTGCATACACAGTACAGTTGATATACACAATACTGTATAAATGTAATTGCTACTAGTAATGAAAGAGACTACATGTGTCTGGGCTCACAAACCTAAACACATGCAGAAATGTGGAATACAAAATATAGAATCCAACATAAATAAAATGTGCTGCACACACATATTAAATACATGGTATGATAACTCTTCATATTACCTAGGTTACAATGCCTCATCCTCAGTAAAATGAAGAGACATTGACAATTACAATGCTTCAAAGCTAGAATACTTTTACAATGATAAAACAATGCAAGCAGAGCACAAGGATTGTGTGTGTCATTAACATCTAGAAGACAAGCATTATATTATATATCGTAAATACCAAAAGACACTTTGTCAAAAAAGTTATCATGACGATGTAGTACATCAGTAGTGGTACAGAAACGTGAGTGTGCAGTAAATCAACGAGGTTTTTATATACTGCTATACCCTGAAAAAAGAAATTTGTACGGGAGAAAAATGCGTGCAATTTTGTGCGATCACAAGTCCATTGCACAAAATAAATTCCACATATATTTTTCCCTTGCACATGATCAGTGTGAAAACTTGTGCTAGTCTCGTGTCTAACGCGCACATACCACTACCCGGACACTGCAGTCATGTCAGCTAACATTACATGTCTATCTTAAACTATTTCAAGCGCATATCTCCACAGGACAGGAAATTGCTTGTGCCACCGGTTGCTGCCATTGGCATTTTTATCCGCCAGCGACATAGCAGTTGCAAACGAAAAAGTGGAAGCAACAAAAGAACAAGAGAATGAAGAAGGACAGAGCAATAGTGAGAAGCATTACCACTGCTACTCCAGCAAGGAAAGAGCAGACATCGGAAGGTATTCAGCAAAACATGGACCAACATGGGCATTGCGCCGTTACACAAAAGTGATGGGACATCCTGTTCCAGAGGCAACAGCACGGAAATTTCGTGATAAGTTCAAACAAGAGTTGAACGTACGTTGAAAGCGTCACAATTCTGTTCTTGAAATTACTGAGTTTCCACCTATGAAGAGAGGGCAGGACGTCCACTTCTGATGGGTGAGTTCAACAGTCCTGTTCAGGATTACGTACGTTCTTTACGATTGTGTGGAGGAGTGGTAAACACTGAACTGGTAGTAGCTGCTGCTAGAAGCGTGATCATGGCTCGTAACCGCTCACTTCTGGCTGATCATGGTGGTCATTTAAACCCTGACATAGCATAGGCTAAATCATTATTGAAGCGCATGGGCTTTGTCAAATGGAGAGCTACTACTTCTGCTAGGTTGCCTGTTGCGGAATTTGAAGTTGTCAAAGGAGAATTCCTACAGAGAATTGTGACTGCTCTGCAAACCCACTCTATTCCCCCAGCACTAATAATAAATCTAGGTGAGACAGGATTTCCACTTGTTCCTGTGTCTAACTGGACAATGGAGCAAGAGGGTACTGGTAAAGTCAAGATAGCAGGAGAGGATGACAAGAGAGAAATAACTGTTGTTGTTGCAGTTTCATGAGCCGGTGATATACTACCGCTGCAACTGCTGTATACAGGTACCACACAAAGGTGCCATCCATCATTTCAGTTCCCAGCTGAATGGGATATTTGGAATTCCTCCAACCATTGGGCGAATGAGGACACTACCCTTTGTTACACTAACACAGTACTGAAGCCCTATCTTCAGATGAAAAACTGGAACTTGGATTAGCTGAAGACCACAAAGCTCTCTTACTTTGAGAAGTCTTCAGAGCCCATAGCACACAAGCTGTTTTGGCTAAGCTTGCTTCGGAAAACATTCAGGCAGTCTTTGTTCCTGCAAATTGCACCAGTGAGTTGCAGCCACTTGATCTATCTGTTAATAAACCACTGAAAGACTACTTGAAATCACGGTTTACTCTCTGGTATGCTGATCAAGTGGACTTACAACTTGCAGCAGGAAAAGCAGTTATTGTCATGAAGCCAAAAAGTGCAACTACATTCTGTATGCTTTTGACTGTATTAAAACTGGTTGTGATATGATACGAAATGGTTTCAGTAAAGCTGGAATTGTTACTGTCTTGGAAAGTTAATCTTTTGTTGCAATCTCTCTACAAATTAAATGGAGTTGGATTTCCTCTTGCACAAATTAGATGGGTCGGCCTTATTTTTGCACAAATTAATATCTGCACAAGTAGTGATGTTTCTAGAAAAAGCATAATTTTTCTCCTGCACAAATTTCTTCTTTCAGGGTAAATTAGAAAGCTGTAAAAGACCCCAATATAGCTGCAGGTTGGCATGAAAGGTGACTGAAAGTAAAATGTCAGCTACATCTTCTTCACGTGTGCTTAGACCTTATCATTATTTCAGCTGTTGCCATTGTTATGTACAACATCTGTTACAGAATGTTGCAGCACCACAAGCGTTTCCACAATTTCCATAATCAGTAAGGCAGTTCATCCAAGTCTTGTCATCGTTACAATCAACTGGAAGCCATTCACTAAACATCAATAATAATATTGCTAACACTAGACAATGCAGGTTCCTACAGATAACAACCACAATTGCATAACTGAACGCATAATTTAAATTGCCACCACAAACTCAGCAATGAGCTGCAAAATATGCACTGGTGTACTTAAGAATTTAGACAATGTTTACTTCAATCTCATGTAGTTAACGGTACAGCAATAGTAAGAGTAAGTCCAACAAAGTAGCAAAAGCTAACTTGTAGCTACTTTAGTCTTGCCAAATGTTATAGCCAATTCAAACCAAAAATTTCAACACAACTTTACCTTGGAGTCAGCAATAAAAGTTCCAAAACTCAACAAACATTGAAGTCTGATAAGACCCTATAGAGCATGCTACAAACAGTAATGTCAACAAAGCAAACAACCACATGTACATACCATCCATCCATCTGTGTTAAAATTCTTGTCTCGATTCAATTGCAACAAATCCAATGCACGAGAAAGCGGAGAAAATCCAAGTAACTCATAGTCTTCAGGAAGAAGGTCCACTTGCTTCCACTCACTTCTGTTGCCAAATCCTGTCATGCCTGCACATGAACACAAACTAGACACTGCACTCAATCTAAAACGTGCGTAATTCATCATACCTGCCAAACGTAAACACTCCTCAGGTGGCAAACTATTCAGCAATTCAGCTGTGCGAGACCAGAAAGAGGATAACGTCTATAAACAAAATGTGTAATTCCACATACAAACACAACATAAACACATGAACATAATTTGAAAAATAGGTAAAACTATAACATTTTATATATTATTTTGTTTTATAACCATAAGTCAGCTATGTGTTTCATGTGTGATTTTTCTGTTGAATTTTCAGAACAAATAAATAGACACGATCTTTATATTTTAGTAAAAAATCACATGACTTGCAGTTAGGTATGAATGTGCGCCAGTATGTAGGATGCAGGGTTTTATTCCCAGTAGCAGAACTTCCTGCTACCAAGTATGTCTATGGATTACAGATAGCGGAGAAGCACTTAGATATAAGAGTGGTGAAATCAGCAGGGTAGACCTAAGAAGAAGGCAGTTGCAAACACTCAAGTGGCAGCACTATTTAGACGAGAGAGAGGAGAGAGAGGAAAGAGAGAGGAGAGAGAGGAAAGAGAGAGGAGAGAGAGAAAACACTCAAGTGGCAGTACTATCTAAGCGAGAGAGAGGAGAGAGAGGAGAGGGGAGAGAGGGGAGGGAGGGGAGGGAGGGGAGGGAGGGGAGGGAGGGGAGGGAGGGGAGGGAGGGGAGGGAGGGGAGGGAGGGGAGGGAGGGGAGGGAGGGGAGGGAGGGGAGGGAGAGGAGGGAGGGGAGAGAGGGGAGGGAGGGGAGGGAAGGGAGGGGAGGGAGGGGAGGGAGGGGAGGGAGGGAGGGAGGGAGGGAGGGAGGGAGGGAGGGAGGGAGGGAGGGAGGGAGGGAGGGAGGGAGGGAGGGAGGGAGGGAGGGAGGGAGGGAGGGAGGGAGGGAGGGAGGGAGGGAGGGAGGGAGGGAGGGAGGGAGGGAGGGAGGGAGGGAGGGAGGGAGGGAGGGAGGGAGGGAGGGAGGGAGGGAGGGAGGGAGGGAGGGAGGGAGGGAGGGAGGGAGGGAGGGTTGTGCAGGTCTTCATGACTTGTAAAGCCATGCAGCAACCTGTTAATTTCCTATAACACCTTCTCTCTGGTATGTGCACCTGCTTTGGTGTGTGAATATGACAATCTAAGCATGCATGTCAATCATTAGAGAGCTTCACAGCAGTTTTCTATCAGAATATGTGCCATCTTTGCTAGCAATTTCAGAGCACTACTATTCTAACTAAAATGTATTTTTGATCAAGTCACGTGATGTTTTTTATTCCTCCAGTCACAGTGAAAATTATGCATGTGGGTGATGAGAAACATAAAAAACCGTGTGGCCTAACTGTCTGTTTGGAACAACTGACTACACAACTCCCTTCAAGGCAGACTCGATAACAAATTTGGAAATTTTACTAGGTCCAATCTTGTGAATAACATCTGTGCAGATAGCTGTGTGTGACTATAATACTCAACATTCTAAAGCAATGTTAGCAAACGTTCACAACTATACTAGTGTGATGACTTGCTTCGGTAACACATGCGCAATAATACACTCAACAACTACTGCAGACACTAGTTAATGCCAGTCAAGCAAACAAACACCATTTGCCAGGCAAAGAAGACCATGATACATGTCTGTACATTTAATTGAAAGAACATTCAACTGCAACTCATTAATAGCCCAATATTACTGGTTTTGCAAGCCAAATGAATTGAACAATAATTTAACATGACATCACAATGCTAGCCACTATAAAAATGAAAAGGCAAAAGATGATCTACCTGCTAAAGTCAAACTGTGAGATAACGTATTCTAATAGTATTTGGAAGAGGAAATGATGTCACAGTGATTGCATGAATGATTTGATGCATTCATAATTAGATCAAACCAGTCAAAACAAGTAACTCATTGGCGAATATTTCATTTCTTATATAATAACTATGTTATGAATAGCCAAATTTACTTGTTTTACATTCAGCAAAGTAGTCATTCTTAAACTCAGCAACAGCAATATTCACATTGCTATTGATAAAACCTGGACTCTTATTCAAGGTATTCACCATATTCGTGTACTTCTCCAACTGATTTTGTGTATCGTGTTCAACAAATACATGAGCAAATGAGCAGAAAACATTTATAATCAGAAGTCAGAAGAATTACTGGATCATGGCAATACTGATGCCAACTGTAACGGAAGACTTACTAACATGATTCAATAAACAATAACCAATGTGAGGCACTGACTACTATAATGTAACTACTATATTTCCACACATTAATATTAGAAATACTTTAGTATGTTAAATTACCTGTGTGCAAGAAGCAGCAATTGCTGGATGAATCCTCAACCAATCAAAGATAATTTTTATTGATGGTAAGAAAGGATGAGAGCACAACCAACGAAGGAAAGCAGCTGTTGAAAGTTCCAGTTCAGGCTCTGAGTTGCTTTCCTCAATTATACTTCCCTTGGCACCCAAATCGCCTATTCCCTGACAATTAGCCTCATCTACTGTTTCTCTTTTGTTTACTGTTCTTTGAACGTTACTCTCGCTTTCTTCACATGAGACTTGTAAAGAAGGCATTCCCGGAAAACGAATAGCAAGAGGTCGCTTGAACGACGTTTTCTGCTCTTCACACTTACCTAGTGCATCTTTTGGTGTGCTTGAGCTTTCTTCACCATCACTTATGTCACTCAATTCAGGTGAAAGACCGTCACTGTCAAAATCACCTCCTCCCTCACTGAGATCATCTTCACTAAGTTCCTCTATATTGTCAGCTTCTTCAACTTCTTCATCACTGTCACTCTCTCCTACCACACGTCGACGTCTTCTACCCACTGGTCTTGCCCTTTTACTTGGTTCTTCTTTTCCTGCAGTTTCTTCACTATCACACTTGTCTTCTAATGATACATTTTGTTTGCTTTTATTGTTCCTTCTGAAATCATCTTCACAAGGCAAAGATGTTGCATTGTGAGGCGCATGGCCCTGCTGAAACAGTATTTTCCAAGAATTAATTGACTGGGTGCAGTGCTGTAACAGCTGACTATACAAAGATAGAGCAAATGAAGTAGCTGCTGGAGTAGAGGCTGAGCCTGCAAAAATAACAGTTGTTATTACAACTGCCACCGACCCATCAACAAACCCTTTTTTCTTTGATTAAATTCCATCACAGTTGAAACAACACACAGGGGAGGAGTGTTCAAAATAAACACCATTTCAGGCACATTTCATTTACCATATGCATATTTACCATACATGAAATAGTTTCAATAACCATATGTGAATGTTTCCAGAGCCGTTACAACTAAAATAGAAGTTAAAAAGATGAGTGGGGAATATCACCAGTAACAATGATGAGTTTGTCAAAGGTCTTGTGATCAAGAAAGAGAGGCCTAATATAATCTTGGAGTTCAATGATTGCATAACATCTTCACGCTTGCCTTCTCTGTTTTTAAAAGAAGCATGATGCAAATTTCTTTGAACCAATAATGATCCAGTATATTAATGGTACAAGAAGAAGATGATCTGTTGGCCTCAATTTATAAAGAAACAAGATCTACTAATTGCCATTGTTTTATCTGAAATACCACCATGCAGTCTTTTTCCTGCCTCTCAGAGGTGGTACTTTCAAACTGCCTTTAATTAAAGTCAAACAAGCCCCACAGATCCAGACAGTTTGTTGACAGAATGTCAGCCAAAGTGGTCAACTTAAAGGTATATGCCAAACAGAGGTGACAAAAAGAGTTGACATTTCATCCATGTTTCAATTCATTTACACCTAACTAGCACATTCAAAATTTGACACTGCTTTTACACCCTCCAGAATCAAGTCTTCAATTTCCACTGTAACGTCATGATTACCCAATAAGAGTCAGTAGGTCAGACATATTATTATATACTAGTTCACAATCCCGTTCTCCACAGGCAGATTAGATTTAGTTTTTTGTGAATTAATTTATCTTTGTATGCATTCATGAAGTACATGTCATTCACAGAATTAGCAAAAACAGAAAGAATTCTCATAAAGTTAATTAATTTAACATTGTATGGAAATTTACGTTGTTGCATGAGTCCCGTTCGGACAATTCATCATTATTAAATATCTCTCGTTCACATGCATTTTTACTTTGTTCTGAAGAATTAGCAGCCAGACAAAGAATTTTGTTTACAGTTATATCCTGTTCAATTAAATGTTATCTGTTCTGAAAAATTAGCAAGGATCAAGTATACTAATGTATGTAAATTTTGCTGTTGACTATCCCAATCATGAATCCAGAGCCCCAAGATGGAGGGTGCACAATTAATATTAACAAATGATAATTTATATTAACACAAAAATTAGCCTTAAGGAATTTCGATAGTTATGAAACAGCACTACGCACTAGGCTGCCAATTAGTCATCTGAGTCTAGATATAGATTAAATAATTCAATCCTTCGATGGTGTTTTCTAGCACATCATGACTTCCTCATATTCTCTTTCCATGCCGTAGTGAAAGTGTGACAAGACGAGACCATTAATATCTGTCCCATTGTAGGCCACAGGTAAGATTTAAAGTCGTAGTAGTGCAGTGATGTTCCGCTCAAGAGTGTATTTACAATTGGAAATACTGTTCATCTGTGCCGACTGCTATAGAGCCTGCTACAGAGTATGGTAAGTCTTAATTTCAACAGTCTGTCAGTGACCGATACCAGCTCCTCTTCAAAAGTCGCAGGACTAGGCAGATCCGTTTGGTTAAATGCATCCGTCTGGTTAAACACTCTAATCTCTTCCACGTGTCTTTCCAGAATGGGTCTGTACATGCATATAGATAGCTAGAGGGGCAAGGCTTAGTCTAGGCACTGACTTCTTGTGCATTCAGAAACTTGTGCACTGCGTAATTGCACAAACAATAGAATCCTCAAGGTCCCAACAGCATAAATTGAGTCAAAACATGTACCTATTTGACCAAGGAATTGATCCAGGAATGGAATGACAATAGTTCATCTATGTACTCTTCTCTGTCACTGATGAAATACTTGTGCGGTTCCTTTGTCACAACGACAGGTAAGAACGGTAAACAGTCACCTACAGTTTCATTAACCTTACCAGGTGCATATTTAAACCATCAATCATTGGTTCCGACACCTTAATTGTCCCTGAAATGCTGCAGCCCTTGTATAGAGGACGACTGTAGCTTGACACTAAGACCTTTTACAATAGGCATTACTTTGAACAGAGTTGTGAGAGCATATGTGAAATTTGTCAAGACATGCCCACTGTGTTAGGGGTTAAAGAGCACCAAGTGCACCATCCCTGGATCTGCTCCTGCATCCCGTTCTAATTTATCATGAAGTGTATCTGTAACTGAGTCTCCCGTTTCAAAAATGATCCCATTGATTGGATATTGATTATTAGTTAATATCCCGTTGAATGCAACAAACATGTAGACAAGGGTTCCGATTCAAAAAATCTCGTGATTGGCTTACCCAATATTGATGATTATAATATCCCGATGAAGCCATTTCAACAGTCTCGTTGGACGCCATGTTACTTTGGAGACGTTGCTGCCGTTGCAGAGAACAGGTTATCAAACCTGGCATTTATATGATGCGAATCCAGTTAGGAAAAATATATGTCCAGGCAGCAGTAACTTGGAAGTTACGTGCAGTTACGTACTCTCCCAGATAATCCATTCCCTGCATACATACTAAGTCAGCAATTTCGACCATCCCATTTAAGCGACATCACTTCAAAGACGTCGCTGGCGTTGTGGGGAACAAGTGTATCAAATGGGCAGGACTTCAATTCGCCTACACAGCCAAACAAAGGGTAGACGGTTTTTCAAGATCCGGATACACTAAAAAATATTTCGCCTCTTTTGACGTTGCCTGCAATAATCGACATGCTCCATGCATACCGTCCAACGTCAGGAATGTGCAGTTTAAATTCAGTGGAGATCCGATACGACGTTACAGAGATATTCGCGTGCGAGCGGAGGCGGGTTCAATCAGCAAAAAATTACGTCATCACAAGAGAAGTCCGACAGACGACAGTTTCACTTTCAACCTTTATGGATTCAGTATGTGTGAGCAAGATTCGGTGAACATCAAGACTTGCCCTTCTTGGAGATCCTGATTTACACAGAGATACTTGACTTGACTTGACTTGCTTACAGCTGCCAGTGTCTGGCCATGCCGCCCCATATATGGAGAGAGCTGAAAGACGAGGTAGTTGCTGTCAGCACTTATGACTCTGTATGTCCTTGAGCCACCGGAACTGCCTTTCACATGTGCAAGACAGGGGAAGTTTTACTGCTGTCTTTCTCCAAATAGTGTTTGCCACAATGACAGTTATGCCGTTGGAATCCTGGATTGGATTTGAAGCACCGTTCGCATTGACTACAATGGCAGCAATAGCATGTCCTATCAGACTCTGGTATCCGACTTGAGGTACAATCAGTGGAGGCAAGTGATGATGACCGGATCGATGATAGAGTTGATGATGATGACATAGTCCAAGAGGAAGAAGACACATTTAAACATTTATGTACTGCGATGTCACCCCTACTAATCAGCCACCAATGACACTTGACACATTGCGCTGCGCCTGGTTGTTCACACAGAAGCAGTTGGCATTCCACAATACACTTGTGCCGTTTCATACCTGAGTGGCTCCAAAGGGAGTGGCAGATACAAACAGACACACAGTTCTCCTTTACACACACACACACACACACACACACACACACACACACACACACACACACACACACAAACACACACACACACACACACACACACACACACACACACACACAGCACACGCACACAGCACACGCACACACACTAGATCACCATCCTGTTCTCCACACGGGCAGATCAGCTATTAATATTAATAATGGTTAGTAAAGTTAATTAGTTTAATGTTGTATGCAAATTTATGTTGTTGCATGAGTATCCTGTTCAAATTTATTATAAAGTGTATCTCTGAAAATTACCAGCCAAACAGAATTCTCGTGAAGAATTTCGTTCAGAGTTATATCCTGGTCAATGGTATCCTGTTCTGAGGCTATTGATTGTTACATAGCTAGTATCCTGTTGAAAACAAAGAAAATGTAACGGAGTGCCCCGTTTCCAAAAAACCCATTGATTAGATTATTGATTGGTTGAAGCCATTTCGACAGTCTCGTTGGACGCCGCGTTACTTCGAAGACATTGCTGCCGTTGCGAAGAACAGGTATATCGAACTCGGCATCTATTTGACATGAATCCCATTCGGAAATATATCCGAGCAGCATAAACTGGTCACATGCAGTTATGTACTCACCCGAATAATCCGGTCCCCATATATAACCAAGTCACGACTCGTGCTGACTCTCGCCATTTCCACAGTCCCTGTAAAGTCTTGTAGACCTTTATTTCATACAGTCCCGCTCTCACTAACTAGTGCACTACCCCACTACCCCGTAAGTCTACTGCTTACTATTTGCTACATCTTTCCTTCCCCAACACAAGAAATATTGACCCTCCGCAAACACAAGTCCTAAGTAATGTAGTCCTTCTGCCAAACTGGTAGTTTAACCTGTTGACCCAACCATGTCTTGTTCTTGTGAGAGGCTGGTTGTTCCACGCTTGACTCTCCTAATGATTTGTCTCCACTTGCAACACCACTACTGTTTGCTTCTTCGGCCTCTTCCTCCCCTTCAAATGCTATCGCATATGTGGGGATCAACAGTTTGGTCGCAGCACAGTGCCATTGGCCAACTGCACACGAAAAAAGCGTCCATGAAATTGCTGAATCACTGTGGCAGGAATCCTCCATCTTTGCATATTTATGCCCCAGACTAACACCCTATCATGAATGTCCAGCTGGCGAACTGGTTAAGCTCCAGTTCGTTGGTGATAGCATTTCCTCTGCTGCTGTTTACTGTGTTCATCTGTTTCCTGCACTGTATCTTGTCTGACCACTTCCGGTGCAAGCACTCTTGAAAGAGAGGGCAACGTGGTATGCAAGCAACAACCCATTAGCAGATGGGCCAGAGAGACACCGGCTGTTCCATATGGGCCGTCCGATATGCCAACAGAGCAAGATAGAAGTCTCCTCCCGAAAGACTTGGCCTTTGTCATCAAACTCTTGATTGTTTGAACACTACGCTCAACTAATAATTACCTTGGGGTGTAAAGACGATGACGTTCTGTGATGAAATCCTTATGCAATAGCAAATTTATAAAAACTCCATACTGACAAACTGGGGCCATTATCGCTGAAAACTTCTACCGGAATTCCACGACAAGAGAAAATTCCTTTAAAAACCTGGATGACATTTCCAGCCCCACATACTTGACAGTTTTCTGATTTCCGGAAAACGTGAGTAAGTAATCAACTACTAACAAATAATGGTCGCCCTGCAGTTCAAAGAGATCTGCCGCCCCCTTTCCCACTGCAGCTGTGGTAAAGGTGTAAAACTCAGAGGCTCTTTTCGCTGCTGGTGATGGTAACAGGCACAGACGTGACAGCCTGCCATCACTTGCTGCAACTCATTGGACATGCCTGGCCACCACATTGTCTCACGCAAACGACCCTTGGTTTTAGCAATACTCTGATGGCCATTATGAGCCATGGCCATCATCTCTTTGTGCAGACTCCGAGGAATGACAATCCGAGTCTCTCGCGCAATCAATCCCTGCGCCTGCATCAGCAGATGCTGGTAAGGCCAAAACTGTTGAATTTCTGTTTGCAAATTGTGACGCGTAGGCCAACTTGTCTGGAGGACACAATAAAGTAGTCAGTTGAGGGGATCCATCAAAATTGCTTCTCTAATTTTCTGCAACTGAATATCTGACTCTGGCAAGCATTCAATAACTACAGCGACGTGATCCTGGACCAATTTCTCAATTCTTGGATCCTCGTCATCCACTGGTGCTCTTGACAAAGCACCTGCTACCGCCAGATATTTTCCCGGAACATATTGCACCTCAAAGCTGTAGCGCATCAATCAAAGCTTCATTCTCATTAACCTAGGTAGGCATTCATCCAAGCTTTGAACGTTCATTATTGAGACAAGCGGTTTATGATCTGTTTCAATGACAAACCGCTCCTCGCTGCCAAATAAATAACAGTGGAACTTCTCACACGCCCATGTCATGGCTGGGCATTCCTTTTCAATCTGAGAGTATCGCTGTTCTGTGCACGTTACAGCTCGAGAGATGTACGTAATGGGTGCACGCTGCCCATCACTTCGAACTTGCAGGAGCACTGCACCTATTCCAAAAGAAGCATCACAGGATACAATCGTGGGAGCTCTTTGCCTATAATACTCCAGAACGAGAGCTCCTACCACTATTTCTTTTTCATCCAAGTACCTTGAACTGCTGTCCACTACCATGCTGCCTCATCTTTCAACAACTAGCAAAAAGAAACTGATTCCTGCAAATGTTAAGGTAGAAATTTCGCCACATACGCGACCAAGCCCAACAAATGCCTGACCTCTTCCTTGGATGCTGGCCGTTTCATCTCTGTAATAGCGGGAAGCCTATCACTACTGATCGCCATCCCCTTTCTGTGATAAGGTATGTCCATAGCATGTAACGCTAGACTGGCGAAACTTGCACTTCTCAGTCTGCAGGCAAACATTGCAAACCCTGACCCACTCCATCACCTGACATGTTCTTCCTTGCTTGAACCCCAAATCAGTATACCATCGATAAAACAAGCAACACCATCTATCTTCCGCAAAACATGCTGCATTGCCCTCTGGAAGACATCCAAACCAGAACTGAGGCCAAACGGCAAACAAATGAACCAAACCTGCCAAAGGGCGTAATAAATCCAAATCATAATAATGAGATCCAAAGATGAAGCGTCCAATGGTATCTGCCGGAACCCAGTAGCAGCATTCAGTGTGGTAAAATATTTTGTACCAGCTAATTTCGAAAATATTTCTTCTGCTGATGGTAGTTGGTAACGTTCCCGTTGCACATCTTCATTCAGGAGAGTGTAATCAACACATATTTGAACTAAACGGTATTTCTTTGGTACTACGACCATTGGATTACACCGACTTGTTGGCTCATTCACTTCATATAGGTGGTATAGAATGCAACGTGCTGTTGCCAAAACATAAGGGTGCTTCGCATTCTTCAGAGCAATTTGGTAAGTGTAGTCCTTCATCAAACCAAATTAAGCAAACAAATCCATAAAATCCGATGCCACAAGATCTCCTCGAACCTCCTCCAAACTGTCAACACTCTCCTTTCCTGTTGTCATGTCATGGGTAGCTGCCAAAACTCTCTTAATCAGCCCCAGTTGCTCACAAGCTTGCAAGCCCAACAGTAGCACAGCTGCAACTTCCTGTGACAGCACATGGAATCGCAATTTCCTTGTTTCTCCTTGGGGCAACTGCACACTGCAAATACAAGACGATCTCTAATCAAAGAATCACACAACGTACCGAAGTCACACGTCCTGGCAAGGGTGCAGAGTGCTGTCACATGTACTCTCCCTCCCTCCCTCCCTCCCTCCCTCCCTCCCTCCCTCCCTCCCTCCCTCCCTCCCTCCCTCTCCCTCTCTCTCTCTCTTGTAAGATATGGATTCATAAGGTGATTACTATACTATACCATCCACCAACTTTAGTGAAACCTACCTAAATTGTCAAAGCATTTTAGTTGACACCGCCTTTTGTTCTGGATCCACCACTGAGCTTTCCATCCAAATGAGCTATTCTGTTCCAGTCTTCTCAAGAAGTGGTGATTATGGACAGTCACTCTTATGGTGAACAAAATGCTTTAGCTAGTATTGCTACAAATGATGAATGTGACAAACTCTTTATGAGAGAGCCAGGACGGCGGACTTCTCTCATTCAATAGTGAAAGCTGTTTTGAATAAATAGCATCTAACAACTACAAATACTGAAAAAGGTACAGAACTTCGTCATTCACTAACTGATTTAGTCCACATCATTGCCATCTATCTGAATGTTAGAAAAAATGCATCTTGCTGGATAAAGATTATATAATTACTACTAGCTCACTGAAGCTATAGTGGCGGTGTAGCATTACAGTACATACACGCACACATTCCTACATCCTGTATACGAAATTTTAGGTGGTCATTTATTTTAGGTCAAAAGTGAGAACTGAAATTACCAAAAATAAAAAAATCATCAAAACTTAATTACAGTACATACAAAATATTCTAAATTTACAGTATAATACAATAGTAGCCTACCGCATATTGTACCTGACAAGAAGTTTCAGTCTCACCCTGTAATCTCAGTTTGTGAGATGCTAGCATTGATAAAGCCACAATCTTGAGCATCAGTCCACCCGACAAACAAGTGTCTGCATTTTCATCTCTTGTTTCTGAATTAGAGTAGTCCATTTGATGAAGCTTGAATGCAAGACTTTCAATAAAATCATGTAGAATGTTCTCACATTGAGCACTAAGTTCTTCCTGAGAAGTCCTAAAACAGATGACAAATTGTTTAAAAACCATTACAGTCAGCACCGGTGTAGGGGAAGGGGGCTGGCTCGGTGTAGGAAATGAAATTTTCTGTGCCAATCTGTTTACAATCTAGCAAGCGAGGTAGTTTTTGCTTACCCATGATGACATCCACAGTCAGCCCCCTCCCCGCTCGAGAACATCTTCTTATGCCATAGGTCAGTATTTAATAATATAAGCAAGCATCCATTCTAGTTGCTTATTAAACTTTCTTAATTAGCAAATATTTCGTTTGCTAAGTCAGCTAGTTCGAAAACAGAATTAACAAAACAAAAATCAAATAAATGTGTCAAAATAAATCAAGGTAGTGCATCTAAATACCTGCAAGGAGGCAGCAGTTTTCTCTGCAAGTCCAGAAAGCGAACAAGAAACTTTCTTAGAACAACACCACTACACAAAAGACAGGAATACCATTACTGCTGTTTCTGAAACTTTAGTACAAAGAAACACCTTACTGTATGTCTGTTTCTTTTGCTTCTCCACAATATTCCTGATCGAGATGTTTCAGTCGATTACTGTTTCTTTCAAAGAGTCGTTTTAAATTATGGTCGGCACCAGCAAAAGGAACACGACTTGCAAGACTAAATGAGGATATAAATAGAAGTTCATTAAAACTTTATGGCAAGTAGATAATATAACTGTGGAAAAATACAGTCCTATAACTCAAAAATCAATGCTGTGCCTGAAACTCACATCACACCAAAGCAGCAGTTAAAACGTGGGTTCTGGAGTACTTTGTCCCTACAGGGCTTGGGATAAAAAAACCCATTTCATGCAGTGTGTAAAGAAAAAGTGGTCCAAACAAGTGATCCAGAATTTACACTAACAATAGTCCAGAAAAGTGGTCCAGAGTTGATATGTAGTCTAGAATTTAAGTGGTCCAAAATTCACAAGTGATCTAGAGTTGATAAGTGGTCCAGAGTTATAGTCTTACTCCTGGTGCTGTCTAGTGAGACTCATAAATCTAATTGATTTATCACTTTGGTCACACAATTGCCACAATTGCCGCAACAATCGCTCAACTACAGATAACAGTTCTCTTGTACCATGATGAATGTTAATCTGTTCTGACTTTCATGAAGTGCACCGTTCTACTGCATATGTGGCCAGATGCGTGAGGCAAAACATAATCCATATTAATTAATTACTCAATGACTCATACCGGTACCCCAACCATATGTGTTCGTGTGCATGAACTACTCCAAGTTAAACACACCTGTGAGCTTAAGGTTGAGCACTAAAGCTTGTGGGGTAAGCTTTGACTGTGGCAACCAAAGGTAAGGCTACATTCTTGGCAGACCACTTGTATGAAATCAAACCATTGTCAAACATCACTGCATGATGACACGATTGTAGATGGTGAACCATTTTATATAGACCAAAGCCAGGTATTATGTTATGCATTTGACATGGGTGTTCATCATGATGTACAGCTACCCCACTACCATTCAAAGACAACGTTAACCACCTTGAAGACCAAGGTTCTAGCTAGAATCGTTTTACTGTCACCCTGATGTTTGAGAAAGTGTTTGAGAGTTGAACACTGTCCGACCATCATGTTTTGTACACTCAGTATTAACAGGACAAACACGCAATGCATGACTGCCGATCACAAATGCTGTAGGCTTTACCTGATTCTTGTAAAATTAGAGTTATTTTGAGATTGAAGTCATCCAAATCATAAATGAAGAAGCGCTTGAAGTGCAAACCCTCGGCCAGTATGCACCTTGAAAATAAATTAGTCATGCTATGACAAATCGTATGACAGAATGGTATGATGTGGGTAATAAATAAGAAGCATTATTAAAATGATCACAGGTCGAGCTTGAGGTAAGTCACGTGACTGGCTGCTACCGTCTACAACGAGTAGCTACGCAGTCCATCAGCCAACGTCCCGTAGGACCTCGCTTCTATTTTTACAACCTTCGCTCGTCGGTTCTTTGTGCAGGTGATTGTTTGTGCAGCTTTTGAGGTCATTTGTGCAGCTTTTGAGGTCATTTGTGCAGCTTTTGAGGTCGTAACAATGGCCAGTTTTAGACATGGCATGGGCACCAGAGCCAAAACAAAATTAGATGTGGGAACATTACAAATGCAGCTAGATTAACTAGGCGTTGTTTCTAAATGCATGTTACAAATGTAGTTGTTTCCAAATGATGGAACAAGCCAAATGTTACAAGTCGGAGAGCCTCGACACTAGGCCGGCTGGCAATCTTTGCCCTAGCCTAGTTACGTGATGAAGTAACGGGCGTGATCATTGTTCTGTTTGTTGGTGGGAAACCTAGGTTACAAATGGAGACCAAACAAGCAGCTCACCACCGATTTTCCAGCTCACAAGAATGTAAAAGTCTCATTCTTTGTGCAGCTTCTCTAGGCGTCTTGTTGTTTGTGCGGCTTCTCTAGCTAGACCTCACCTACTGTTGTAATGAGGTGACCCCAGAGCCAAAAAACATCACTGCGGAAAAACATGCACGTGCACATGTAGATTAGCTAGGCGTCTGTTCGCTCTGACTTTGGATACCGTAAAACAGAAATGAATAGAGATGCACTAGCATACTTATAGGTCGGCCGAGCCACTCTCTCCGACAAAACAGATGTTGTCATGGACAACGCACGCTCTCCTTCGTAAATTCCCGTCAAACACCAAATTTCTGTTGAAGACAACACTAGTGATCTTTGCAACAACACCACGACCGCTCAGCAACGCACACCCAAAATTCAAGCTGGCAGATTTCAAAACCACTATGCAGAAACACTGTGGAACAAGCAAAATGTTACAAGTCAGGTACAGCTACACACCCTTGCTCCTGGTTGTTGTTGAGGAAATATACACGTACAAATGTATGTGCTAAACCCTTAAAGCAAAGGACTAAACACCATGTACAGGACGGACGCCCGATGGCCAAATTCTCGTTAGCAGCTACCAAAGAAAGAGAGGTGGAGCTTCATGATGACATCACGTTCATCTATTGGTCAGAATAGCTTCATTTGCATCTCCGCTAACCAACTATATATACGGTCGACGGGTCGGACGGTCGTCGAACGACTACTATACCCTCCACCCGGAAATCCGAGCTTCGGGTAACAAGAATGTAAGCTCTCGATCAGAAAGTATTGGAGAGCAAACAATCTCCACAAATGCCAAAGGGGCGTGGCCAAACACTAATGTGGCCTGTGATAGTTGAGCTGCAACCCTACTAGCCAAAACCCTGTTGCAAAATACTGTGTCACTGTTAACTGCAGTGTCAGCACAATCCAAACCTTATGTACAGCTGAGAGGTACACCAATGCTGATATATTACACATCGAGTTTAATAGCATATATGCACCAGGGTTTAAAATTCCCGGTTGCCTCCTCTCCCTTGGCGACTAACACTTCCAATTTGGCAAGTGAACTTGGACCATTTGGTCGCCTCAAGATCCAATGCAGCATTGCATATGATCATCCTACTCTTCATTCGCGTTGGTCTGGCCGACTGTGTAAAACCGCAGAATCTCCCATTTGTACTAACAGAAAAGATCTATCTAACAGGGCAGCTAGAATTCTAATGTTTGCACATACGTGACAAGATTTTAGTGGTGTCTCTACAAAACAGACCAATCAAAAACAGGAATTTGCCAAGGGAAATGTGCATTGTGCATGATGGCGCATCGGTTTGTCGGACCAAGCGACTGACCTGTTTGTAGGCTGTAAGTTACAGCTCAGCGCTGTTAGGTACACTACCACCTCCTGTTTACTCTCCCAAGACATCTGGAACTAACTGGAAACCTTATCTGAGACAGTGGGTTGGGCTAATTACCTCAATACGCCATGTATGGCCAAATGCTATCACGTAACGACATATAATTACATGTAAAAGCCTGGTCTTTCTGATAGACTTCCCATGGCCAACATGAACAGAGATCAGGGGGGTTATATAGGTAGCTCCTTTGTTACATCTAACATCTATTTTCTACAAATGGCAGTAAGAACAAGAGAAAACCATACAAACTGAAATAGGAAAAGTAGACATGGTTGTAAATAAACTAGGCTGTCTTTACATTCAATTGCCTGGCAACCACCAAATTTGGAAAATTTTAGACCCTGACATGCACAACGGATATTTCACACAACCGACAGCACGCCCATTGGTTAAACAAGGGGATGTCTGCACTAAAACATGTTCCGGTTAAACAAGGGATATCTACACCAAACATGTTCCAGGGGCAGATACAGGAGCACCTTTGCCGAGGGGGCACAAGGACAATTGTTTACCTGTCCTGGATAATTCTTGGCAGACCAGACCATGTCATGCGATGGCTGCACTCACCTGGGTAGGTACTCACCTTTCCCTCACTGAGTCAGCTCTCTTGTTTGGTTCCTCAAAGACAAGAATACGGCATTCAGTGTACATTACCTAAGGTCCTTCTACCACTGAAGCAGAACAATTGCATTCAGGTATGTAGAGTCAAATTGCAGTCGTAAAGGGAAAGTCCAACAAAAATGAACTTAACCTGTATATCTTACGAAGACAAATTGACCGGTATAAGTTACTCCGTTATCTTCGTTTTTGTACACGAGAACGAGCAATGCTACTGTGATGTGCAATGCCCACGCATCTGCTCCCTGCTTCCTGGTCAATTATGCTCTGCCCACTGCAAACAAATCAATGCGTTTACGGATGACTGCTACGAATATATCGAGAACGCTGAATGTGAATGCAAAGATATTATGAAGATCTGTCTCCTGCCGTCAGTGGTTCCTCACCCAAGTAAAACGGCGTTGCTAGAGCTGTTTTCCCACCAGACTTTCAAGCAGAATTCCTGAATACCACGGCTTACCTAGAGAATGTGCTTGTGCTTGAGTATTTGTTTATCCTTGTTTATTTAATATACAAAGAGAAACATTCAACGTGCCGTCTGGCGTGTGCTACAGAGGACATTCCTGTTTTCACATCCAGTCTGCTCACTTTCTTTGCCGCTGGTTGGTAGAAGGTTACAATCCCGGATGAAAAATAGGATCATAACACCCATGCCCTAGTAACGCCCAGAAAAAAGTGTTTCTTTTCTATACACTATACAAAACCATGTGTCCTGTGGCAATTTCTGCAAGTACATGAGAATCATTTGTGCAATCTCAAAAACGGCCACTATTATGAGAATGACTAGCACATGACTGAGCTGACATGGTAGTCGTACCAGGTTCCCTGCCTATTGATCAGTTAGTTGAAGGACTGAGTTTGTAGTTCAGAATGTTGACCATAAAAGGCTAAACCTGCCAAAACAAAGAGACAGAACACGACCTTGACTAGAGACACATGTGGGTGTGACATAAGCCAGTGACAATGAAAAACAATTATGGCAGTTCGAAATGTGTTGATTCTGCAGAGTAAGGCATTGAAAGCAAGTAGGGCACTGACCTAGGTTTTCTCTCTCTAAAGAACAACAATGTGCCAGAACTCTCCTAAACAAGTCTCCATACTTGCTGTTCTGACCAGGACAGCATACGAAAGCCATGAGAAATAGATCAACTCAAAAGAAATAAATGGCGTAATGGTGCCGTTTTAGCTGAGACAATGATGACATTTGACATACTTAACAAACAGCAGACACCTAGACAGACAGACAGACCCGGATGTTAGATGATGTCGCCTGTCTTTCCTGACGGTCTTTGACTGACAAGATAGGCTTGTTTTGTTTGGATCGTAAAGCGTGTACTAGGTCAAATCTCGTATGAAAGCATGTCCTATCCCGTCTTGTTCAGTGAGAGGTACAATCCAATGGGTCCTTCACCACATTCGTCAGGCCTACGATAGTGATGAAGTTCTGGAGAGATTTTGTGATCGATTGGGCCTTTCCTGCTGTCAGTTCTGCGGGAAATGATTCGTGAAGCTTGAACAGCATCTGCCACAATGCAAGAAGAAGTCAGGGGCTGACAATCCTGTGGTTTACGCCCAAAGAGTGTGTGTCAATGAAGATGGCGCCACCATGTGTCTGTCTCTCGATCATCAGAAGGGATGCTTGTGACAACCATCAATGGCCTACAATGAGCCTATTGGTCTGAACCCACACGGGAGCTGTGAATCTCAAGCACAGGATTTCATTCAATCTCTGTTGCCTGATGAAATCTTGAAAAAGCGGTCCCCGCTAAAACGATCAGTTGCATCAAGCCCACAATGAAGTCTCATTTCTTGGATTGCTGCACAGTACCTCTCAAGAAAATCTTTGAGGATCCATCTAATTAAGGGGCGTGGAAGCTGCTTTATCTCCTGCCCAGGATGATTTTGGGGCCATCCAAAAGAGGGGGCAAGGCAAGTTCGTCTGTCATTGCTGCCACATATGAGCAGTTCCTGTGGTTTGAATGGCAACAACTGCTCTGCTTGGACAGTTCTGCGGTGAAAAGCAAATCAGTCTGAGGTAGCGATCAAGTCAAGAGAGCGGCTGTGGAATTGATCAAGTGTGGGGAACTGTCCAGGGCATCTCATATTCTGACAAGTTCAGGGTTAGCATCAGCCACAGAGGAAACTGCAGAGAACCTAGCAAGCAAGCACCCAAAGAGATCGTCTGCTCTGCCTGAAGCAAACTTGAACAAAGAAACCATCTCTTTCCATGCAGCTTTTCCTGCACAGCATACAAAAGTCACCAAGAGGCTCTGGCTGCAGCCCTTCTGGTTGGCGATATGAGCATTTACGAGTTCTGGTGTCTGATGCAGCAATTGTCCGATATCTGCATACTGTGTGCTCCTGCATCGCATTAGGAGAAATTCCAAAATCTATCTCGACATTGCTGTCCTCTGCCTGCTTAGTAGCCCTACCCAAGCCTAATGGTGATGTGAGGCCCATTGCAATTGGCGAAGTCCTGAGGCAGATTACTGCCAAGTCCATCTGCTTACAGCTGAAAGGCCAACTTTCTGAGTATTTTTCACCAACTCAACATGCGGTAGCAACCAAGGGAGGCGCAGACCTCCTTGTCCATCATGTCCTTTTGCTGCTGGAGGAAAACAAGGACTGGTAGTGTTAAAGACTGACGCAAAAAACGCTTTCAATTCCATTCACAGAGGCCAAGTGATGACACAAGTTTATCATCTTTTTCTGAGATTGCAAACCATGTGATGGAAATGTAGTCTGGGTCTAGCCCTTTAGTTTACCTAATGGACAATGTCTCAATGATGCTGTCATCTGAGGAAGGCATCCATCAAGGAGACCCCTTGGGCCAGTGCTCTTCTCATTGGGTATTCACAACATTCTGACTACACTACAATGCAAGTTCCAAGACATTGTTGTCCTTGCTTATCTGGATGATGTGATCCTGTTTGGATCATCACTCAATGTGCGCGACGCTTTTGCATCCTCAAAGCAAGAGTTTGGCAATGTCGGACTTCAAATTCAAACAAGAAGTCTGAACTGTACTGCCCATTGCATTCAGCAGTACCAGATTTATTGTCAACAGATATCCTTATTTCCCACACAGGAACTAAGATTCTTGGGATTCCTATTGGCAGCCATGACTTCATCTCAAATGTCTGTATTGACGTCGCAAATTCTGGCAATGTGTTTTGCCAGCAGTTACCTGACTTGAATGAGCCTCAGGGAGCAATGCTTCTTCTGAGACATTGCCATGCAAGCCGACTCAACCATTTGGCCAGAGGAGTTTGCCCGGATAGCTTGCAACCTGCTGCCACTATTCATGATCGACTGACTAAAATGTGCTTTACAACTTTGATTGGTACCAGAGATTTAACAGCTAGCCAATGGGAGCAGGCAACACTCCCCATACGTCTTGGTGGGTTCGGAATGACACTGTTGTAAACTGTCTCCTGTTTTGCCTTTTTATCCAGCTGGGGTCATCCCCTGCAGGAGTTACCAAACCGGTTCACATCCCTGGCAGATCATGTCAGGACTCTTTTATTAAATTGCAAGGAAAAAGGAAGCATTGGTTATCAACTGGATCAACTATAGGATGACGACAGGGATCTGTCAGAAGTGGTATCTAACACAAAGAAACTCCAACACAGATTGACAGATGCTAACAACCAGATTACAGTCAATGCTTTGATTGACACCTCCCCTCTAAAAGACGCTGCACGTCTGCTGTCTCTGTAGGGTAAGGAAGCTGGGGCTTGGCTCAGTGCTGTACCTTCCTCAAATAAGTTTGCGCTATCACCCAACAGTTTTATTTCAGCAGCTTCAATGAGGTTACGGATTCCTGTCTCCTTTTCTGAGTGGATCAACAAGTGCAATTGTGGTCAAACTTTAGATATAAAGAGCTCTGACGCAGATGGATTCCACCTCCTAACATGCAAGAACAATGGTGGCCCTCTGTGGTCCCATGATTCGATGATGTCAGTATGATCTGAGTGCTTGAGTTCAGTTCATCTGCCCCAAAAGTGTGAGCCTAGGGACTGCTACACACATTCGAACAATTGGCCTGATATCCTAGTTTATGACTCAGAGACAGGACCTAACGTTGAGTTAGACGTGGCAATAGCTCACCCATGGGCATCAGACATCTTACCTCGTGCAGCTACATCTGGGGGAAGTACGGCAATGAGAAGGGAGCAAATCAAGAAAAACAAGTATGCCCATGAACGACTACCTGGTGGATATTCTCCAACAGTCGTGCCTCTTGTATTCGAACATTTCGGTCGTAGGGGGAAGAAAGTGTCTGAGTACTTGAGGATCCTCTCTGCTTTGTGGAGGGATGACAATGGATGATCTAACATTGCTGAGTTCAAAACACAATGGAGACAACGATTTTTGATCAAGCTGCAGCAATGCAATTCAAGTGTGATCTCTAGAAAGATGACAGTAATTTCAGCTGGACTAAAATCTTGCAGTGTCCTTGACAAATATCAATTTGTTTTAAACTAAGTGGTCAAATGTATTCTGACCCCCCTATGGGGTCATCTGTTGTACCCTTAGGTGTTTGTTGTTGATTAGAGGAACTTTTCTTAAAGACTAGCTTTTAAGCTCTTGATGGAAATTTCTTTGGATTTGAAATATATGTATTTGACAGACAGACAGACAGACAGACAGACAGACAGACAGACAGACAGACAGACAGACAGACAGACAGACAGCCAGACAGAAAGACAGACAGACAGATAGACATACAGATAAGCAGACAGACAGACAAACAGACAGATAAGCAGACAGACAGATGAGCAGGCAGAAAGACAAAGAAACATAGAAACAGAAAACGTTGACCAAAAAGACAAATAGATAAAGAAACAGATGGACAAGCTAACAGACAGGCACACAATTAAAAGGGTAGCATGTTTACCACATCAAGTAATGGAATGCTGCATCTGTTTCTTGATTTGCATTTCCTGACAATAAAGCAAGCTGATTATGAGGCAAACCTAAATAACAAACTATGTGAAATCATAAACTTTTAACAAGAAACAAGTCATACCAACACTTGGTTCTAAGCAAATAGCTTGCTTGTAATATCCCTTTGCCACTTGTGTTGTTCCACCTTCAAATTCTAACTGATATCGTGCTAAACATACAACTGAAATCAATACTGGCATGAAGGCATCTAAAGCTACTTTAATACTAACCCAGGTCACCGAGATAGACAAAGCACCTGTGACATGCTGACAAAGCCCATTCTCTGATTTCATCATCCTCTGCACAGCAATAAAACTGGTGGCAACAATGTTACTACACAATCATTTTCACCGTCAGTCAAGCAGTTATTACCTGAGTCTGTCTGTCTGTCTATCTAACAGTCTGCCTGTTAATTTCATATATTCCTAATTTCACACTACAATAAAATAGCTAGCAGAATCAAGTCTTTGATCAGTACATCATGCTACAAACAAAATTAGTAAAATAAACATTGAGTAACTGTCTGTACCTTAGAAAAGATGCAAATCATTTCTATTTCAAAGACTACTCAAAGCTAAGCACCAAGTGATTAAAAAAGTTATAACACAACAATGAAAAATGATATTATAAAGACATAGCTAAAATAACCACTTGCCAAACAAAATACATGTTAACATTAGCATCACAATAAAAGTAAAAGATTTAATGCTCAATTTAACTAAAATAACATCTAGACTCTAATTACAATAAGTACCAATCCAAGTCCAATATCTGTTGGTAACCATCAGGTCAACAGGTAACTTTTGTAAGCATTGATTTTTCCTGCTTTTGTTAATAAAAACAACACTAAATATTGTCATTTCAATTTTAGTAACACTTCTGTATCCTTGTTCAGTCTACTGCATTACCTTGGACATAATCTTGCACCTGACTGCTGCTTTGATTCGACCTTGAGAATAATACCACCCCTTTTAGATCAACAGAGAATTCCCTCTCTAAACGAACAATTAAGTGATGATAGAAGCAGCCAGCAGTTTTCAAATGACTTTGCAGTTTCAAGTACATAGGACTTTCTGCAGTAAATGCCTGAAACATAGCAATAACACAACCAATTCAACTTCACTAGGCCAATACAAACCACATATATAGTTTTGCGTCAGCCTTTACCTGAATGTAGGTATGGGTGGGCAGCAAATTTATATATGCAGTATCTGTTTAATATTAACACATTCTTCTACTCATAATTTAATATTAACATGTTATTGAAGTCATTATGTTTCACAGGCTCACAGCTTTAGTATGTTTAAAAGTGACTACACACTATAATGCACATCAGAACCACGGTGTTGGCAGCTGCCGAGAAGATGATGCATGAAATGGACACGTGACAATATGGAGGCTGGCACATGCACAAGTGTATAGGGAAGGGGCCTGCAGGAGGTTTGCCAGTATTATATATGTAGTTTGTACAGCCATACATTAAGACACAAGATGACAACAATTTACATGATAGCTTCAGACCTCAGTAGATTCATAAGTTTAATAAAGTAGCACTAAAGTGCTAAACCCTTGTCTGTTAAGCAACACAGACAGCTATGTTAATACAAGAAACAACACAACAACACATGCGACTAGATGGCCAGGTGTACAGTGCTGGCACACTAATTAGCATCAGTGATCTGGCTATTGACACACTACTGTAACCTTAGCGCAGAGTCCACTATTATGGGCAAACATCGCACATTGTCCATCCATTATCACAGTTCGTCCAGCTAAAATCTGGAATAATCAGACATGTTGTCTGGACAAGGCCTATGAAATTGACTTGGGGTATCTAGAAGACTAGAGATTTTCTGGCGCTGTGTGTTCCTTTCATCTGAAGCGATGGGCTCATTATTACTAGCAGATTAGTAGAATACTGTGTCTCACTGCCTAGCTGGGTAGCCACGCTTTCTGCCCATGCCTAGATGTCATGCATGACTACCACCTGTTACATGCAAATATAGCAAACAGGAAACGTTATGTGTGTACCAAAAATAGTACTGTACTTGTTGTAGAGTGTGAAGCTTTGGGGTGAGTGCATTGCACACTTTCTGTTTGCATTCAATTTGTGCCTAAATTGTTACAACTCTGATATAGCTGGTTGCCTAGCACTATTTTGTCATCATCGAAGCTCTCTAGTAGTCAAACAAAATTAGAAATGACCCATGCACAGGCAAGGGTACATAGTTTGCATACAAATAAGGTGAGAATGTTAATGTTACCTATAGGTGATCACAAGAGCAGAGAGGTAAAGCACTTAGCAAGTACTTCATTACTAATTGCTACACATTCTAAACATGATAGGTTCTCCCTACCAGCTTCCAGATTCCAAATAAACGGTGGAAACAGTATTCACAGCTGGCAGTTTCCGCTCTAAACAGCAGCCTCAAAAAGTTCTGTAATATAATGAAGCTAATGCTTGTGATCTTGACAATAAGAGGCATTGTTAATGTAGAGATCTAGAACATGCTAATACCAGACATTTTACCTATATTTGTCATGTTTGTTGTGTATATCTGTCACATGTGTTATGATAAACATTTACAATACTATCCACTAACCCACACACTTCTCAATGTGTACTTCAAATTTAATATAATCTTATCCAATTCACATTACGTACTCTTGAATTTAACTTGAATTCGATGTACAATGCAACATTTATCAATCCCCTATCTTATGTATAAGTAACCCCTTTCCTGCATGTCTGTAACACATGCTACTAACAGTTGGTGTAACATTAAATTGGTCTATTGGTTGACTCATCCAGAACTAGCAAAATATATATTTGCATAGACATTTCCAGTAGTATAGTAATGTACATATCATTAACAGCTTGTCCGGTCATGTCCCGCCAATTTTCATTATAGCCTGACATTTTGTCCGGGCATTTGAAAATTCTTATCACGGACACTGTTAGTGCATGCCCGCCTCGGGTTAATGACACATTTTAAGATGATCTCCAACAATGATTGTCACAGCAGGTTTTCTGGCTCACATGTAGCAAGTGACCACTTTGCTGAGCATGAACACATTCAAGTCTCTAGATTCAGTATGAAAACAAATATTAATTTTGATACAAGCAACAATTGAAATGTATCTTTCAGAAACTGGACCACAAAGAAAAATTGTCATTATTCTCACTCGTCAAATGTAAGTCACAGTAATGCCATAGATGGCCAATATACTGTTGAATCTTACCTGAAACACATAATTCTCAACAAAACAGATGCTATAAAATCCAACTGACATTTTTGTAGCACATCGTGATCTAATTTGACAACTACACTACAGTGACAAGACATTAGAAGATCTCTGCTTGTCCTAGCTTCATTACTACTTCTGTGTGCAAACAACCTCTTGGCTTTATTGTGTGACAAGGCACTTTTCAACACAAGTAGACTTATTATGATGATATCATTTGTTACTTGCTAGAAGCACACCAGTTGGAGAGTTTACTCTGTTGTTTGTTGTTGTGGCTCAATCAGTGCAAGGAAAATCTAAAAAGCATCTCCAACTACAGTGCTGAGTAGAATTCATTCATCTTTCCTGGTGGTGCTGCTCATTCATCCTTTAAAGAGCAGCTTCTGTATCACACTTTCAGTCAGCAATTAAATGGATTAGCAGCAGTTACAGCTAACAAAAGTTCATTTCTAGCCTGAGTGCTAGAACATTCTCTAGCCAAAAATTCTAACAACATGACCAATAATTAGCTACAGACACCCTGATGCAAGCTGACTGAACAGAATATAAGGACATTTCCTCATCAAACTAGGCCATTTTCTATCATCCAGTCACACTTGTTAAAATGGCCTCTTCTTAGTTTGGTTCCGATAACAACTGTTTGTCTGCGGAGGAAGTGAGAAGACAGTGTGTGTGTATCGGTCCAACCCTCAATCAGCATTGACTTTCCAATTGCACTATATACAGTGACAGTATGTATTTGCCTCCTGTTTCTTATACAGTAGACCCTCGATTATCCGACCCCTTTGGGCAAGCCACAGAGGAATAGGGGTCAGATAAGTGAAAAGAACGATAGTGCATTGCACATTTTGAATCCACCACAAAGAAGCTCGTGTACTTCTTACAATTATACAACCAGAAGCATATCAGTGGTACAGCACTCGACTATGCATTGAGTGTTCTGACATCGAAGATGTTAAAATAACTCTTAGAACTACGTGAGCATGATAGAATCGGTGATGAGGCAATCGACTCGCCATTGCATGTTCTGAGACCTCCCCACAAAGATATGGAGGTGGAGGAAATATCGTATAAACCCAAGGAGGAAAAAAAGACAAAAGAGGAGCTGTACGAGAAACCTTGGTGTATGCCAGGGATGACATTTCCCAAATCAACATACAACACACCAAAACACATTATAAAAAATATCTCTTCTAGATTGATGGTAGAGTTTCCTTTATCACTTAGCCTGCGCTTGTCTTCATGCGTCTCGGGGCGCCGAGTAAGGTGAGCACCCTCAACAATGGGAAGATACTAGATAGACAAGATATATACATACCTTAGACTCACAAATGGGAGATAGGGGGTGGACCAATCAAATAGATGGGGGAAAAGCTGGACCACTCGTGCAACAGTATTACCTTCTTAGAATCCTTACAGACATGGGACGTGCAAGAAGTATTGGCTTCCTAGAAGCCTTACAGAGGTGTTCCAGAAATGGCAGTCTATATACTACTCTCACTTTTACATCGGACTGCATGAAAGAAGTGGCACAGTTACTGAGCATCAATCAACTCACTACCTCGCCATATCATCCTGCTTGTAATGGCTTTGTAAAAAATTCAACAGGACTCTCAAGAACATGCTGAAACAATTGTGTGCCAAACAGCAAGACAATGGGACAGATTCGTAAACCCTTTGTTGTTTGCTTTTGGGAAGGGCCGCAAGAGTTGACAGGGTTCGCACCCTTTGAGCTCCTGTTTGGCTGAACAATGCACAGGCCGATACAGATTCTCCGACAGTTGTGGACAAAAAACAACACACGAGAAGATTAAAGAAACACTGAAGATTACAAGAGAAGAATTAGAAAAGGCCCAGTGGGGATAAAAAGTGTACTATGATCGCAACACCAAGACAGAGATGTTCTCTGTGGGAGATCAAGCAATATATATGTGTATATATATATATATATATATATATATATATATATATAACATGTATGTGGGGTGCATGACCTATGCAGACAATATAGTGTTGATGTCTCAAATGGTAATGGCGTTACAAAGAATGCTTCATATGTGTACATCTGTTGTCGACAGCAACAAAATGATATTCAATGTGAGTAAGAGTGTGGTGATTGCATTTGTAAAGTCAAGATTTGTTTGTGTGGAGGATCCTCAGCTACTGCTTAATCACAACACGTTGCCTTGGAAGTCTCATATCACTCAGTTGGGAATGATCCTAAATGAGTTATGCAACAATGCTACTGCTGTGGAGGATAGAGTTACAAAATTTTGCAAAGCTGTCAATTCTGTTGTGTTACGTTTAGGTGGTAAAGTTTCATCAGATCAAGTTTGGATGAAAATAGTAGAGACTCAGCTGTTTCCAGTACTATCTTATGGTAGTCACCTCTGGAATATTGACAAAGCTTCTATCACAAGAACTGTAGAGTAGCTTATCGGAAAGGAATTCGACGTGGTTTTGGAACGAGATCAAGAGAGTCAATACGTGAGAGATTTAAAGAGTGTTTTACAGAAGCTTCAGAAAAGATCAAAAGACTCCAACTACTATTCATGAAACAAGCAATTTACTCCGTAAATTATCTTGTACAAGGACTGTCATGCTAGCTTTGCAAACGTAGTTCTGAATATTTGTTTAGTGGATAATAGAAACTAAAATTTTGTTCGCTTTTTCCTATAGAGACTTGAGAGAGCTCCATGAATTCTTTTAAATCTTTATTGTAGTGTTGGGTTGACTACATTTGTGCTACTTGTGCGTATTGTGTGTATAGTGGATGTATGTGTAGTCACTGCCCCATGTGGGAACTGCACCAAATTGTGGTGTGTCAAAAAATATACTACTTTTGTCGTTCTCAACCAGATCAGTCTGGTATGTAAAGTCTATTACAAGTACCGGAAGCAAACCCTGCTTCAGAAGTACTTAAACCATCACAGCTGCCTAGAAAGAAGACATGACTTTACGAAGGATCTGAGTAGATCCCAGAAGCACTGTTTTCTGTATGTGTCGTTATGCCCCTCCATAATGGGCAAGTGGGATCTTTACCCCCATCTGGGCGCCCACCAACCCGGCAGGTGAGCCCAGCAGGGTACATGTTTCTGTGTAGTCCACATGGCAATCAATGACCAGCCAATTCAATACAGATTGCAGGCATTACGGTGACCGCGAACTTGATACAGCATGCCTAGTGGACATCAATGACTACCAGGAATTATTATTATTATTACTATTATTGTATTGCTGCCAACAGAGAGTAACAATGAGATGGAGAGAACCGTACTCCATAGTTTCGGCTGTAGGAGAGTGATTACAAGATTAATGTGGACGGCAATGTAAAGACCTACCACGTCAATCTACTTAAAGGTGCCCACTCACAAATTCACGTGCACACGCAGACGCACCTACGCAAACTTGAAATTGACTACACATTCACCATTTACCAGTTTGAGATAGCTTGCTGTTGAACGACAAAGCAATCTCTCAATCTTTTCCTTGTTGCATGTGACCAAAAATGGGTCTGGAACTTCAAAGCCAGTGCAATCATGCACGATAGATGCGCGATCCGCATTGTCGGCGGCGTCTGGCACCTCTCCGTGGCTACTTTCACGCTCCGAGTTTCGCATGCCATCACGATAGTGTGATAACACTCTGGTTTCCACCCATTTCCGGGTTACGTGCAACAAGAAAATGATCGAAAAAGCGCTTTGTCATTCAACAGCAAGCTATTTCAAGATGGTAAATGATAAATGTGTAGATAAAGAACCTAACACACTTGTCGTTAGCTTTCTTGAAATGTCAAGTACAAGGAGCAAAACTGGCGTGGCGGACAAGAACACAATTCATATTTCTCTTTGTACTAGGATAAAAGCTGTATGTCATAGAACATGGTGCACCCTAAGATGTTCGTTTGCTCTGCTTCGTTATGACACAACTTGAAATCGTGCATGTTTTCAAGCTTGTGTGGGTGTGTCTGCGTGTGCACAGTGTTGGCACCTTTAAGGGATTTGTTTAACGTCCAAATCAAACAAGTGGATTCTTCACCGGGGAGATCAAAGGATTGTTCAAAGATGTCACTGCTGCAATTCTTGAGACAGATGATTGTGACCAGCCGGATGAGGAAGAGGGACAGTTACTATGACTGGGCACATGTATAGCTAACAAAACGTATAAAACTGGGATTGTTGGAGAAGGCTTAACATCTCAAAAATCAAAGGCCAAGGCCATCATTCAAGAGTTTTGAGATATATTTACTGATCTGCCAGGCACAAACAACCTAGGAAGTCATTTTATTAAGCTCACGACATCGGAATCAATTTTCTGTAGACCCTACTCTTTACCATATGCCCTAAGAGACACATTATGAAAGGTCATCGAAGAAATGAAGAAAATGGGGGTGATACAGGCATCTACCTCACCATATGCGACACCGGTAGTGTTTGTAAAGAAAAAAGACGATAGCAACTGAGTATGCGTAGACTACCAAAAGCTCCATAGAGTCACCGTGACATATCCAGCTTCAATAACACCGATGGAAGTCTCTTGCAAGAGCTTAGTGGTGATCGCTACTTCACACGTCTAGACCCCTCAAAGGGATACTAGCAAATTCCCGTGGAAAAAAGATGATGTCAAGAAGACAGCATTTGTGACTCCGGACGAACATTACAAGTTCCTAAGAATGCCTTTCGGCATAAAGAATTCGGGAGCTACATTTTGTCGATGCATGGAGAAGTTACTAGCCGATTGCCCAAATGTGGACGATGTGTTTGTGCTTACACAAACATAAGAACTACATAAAGCTCCTTTGAGAAAAGTGTTTGGATGTCTCACGGAAGCTCGATGTACCATGCGCCTGTCAAAATGTTTGGTAAGATGCAATACGGTTGGCTTCCTCAGCCAGGAAATCAGGCAAGGAATTAGAACTCCGCTATGGAATGGTGTGTACAAGGTTTGCAATGCCCAAATGCTGAACAGTAAGCGAGGACTGAGGTCCGTCCTTGGGATTACAGGGTTTTATCGAGATTAAAGACCGAACTATGCTGCAATTGCTATGCCTCTCACAGACTTACTGAGAAAAGGTCAACCAAATAAGCTGTCATGGGTGAATCACAGATGAGAGCATACAATATATTGAGAACCGACATGTCAAACATTGGAATTGAAGCTATTCTGGAGCAAGATGGAGGACGCCCTTTCCCCGTCATGTTCGCCAGCAAAAAGTTACCACCACGAGACAGGTTTCAACAGTCAAGAAAGAATGCTAGGCTATTGTATGGAGTGTCCAACAGTCTGCAATTTATATAAGTGGAAGAGAGTTTGTGCTGCAGACTGATCATCAGCCACTTCTTTACTTGCAGAAGACAAAGTTCATAAATGCACGGATTACGAGGTGGGCATGCAATGTATTTACAAGAGTATTCGTTCCGCATAGAGGCCATCAAGAAAGCGAGAACAGAAGAGTGGACTCTCTCAGTCAAGTGATAAGCTTCATGGATTTGAGTTGAAAGAAACCATCGCCAGTTTCTTGACCTGGTGGGAATGTAATGTCCCAATCAACATGCTAACTTTGGTTGTGTTACGGGTACTGTCCGTGGGAGGACCTACACTGGCATTTTGCGACTACTGACTCATGTCAATACATAATGACTGGGTAGGGCGTGGTTTTACCAGTAGTATAAATGTAACTAGTCCTATCCCACCCTATGGGCAATAGCAATTTAACTTTGTGTGTTACTTATTAGGCAAAGGAAATGCAAAATTGAACTTTCGCCAGTCATCCATTATTTGGCAAGTTTTCAATGTTCTAAATTGTTAGAATATTAGTTGTTAGCGTGTGGTAGCTTTTTGTATAACGCTTACTTAGTACACGTTAGAACAGACAATAAAGGCCTATTACTCTATGCATCTTACACACTCCAGCCAGTGCAGTTTTCACTTTACGCATTTGCTGTTGTCGTATTTTCTAGCATCCCCATCTCAGACTCTTCTCACATAATAACGTCATGATCTATTCGTGGAGAATGATGCCACTTTCGTGAAAAAGATGCAGCTTTTGTGACACGTGTACACGGACGAACACACGCATGCACAAGCGGCCCAATGAGCTGGCTTAAACTCTGACTGCAGCTACTCTTGCACTCTACTAATAGCAGTTGGAAATTAAGGCTGGTGTTAGACTCGAGCCAGTCTCCCACCATTCCCGGATTGTCACTGCAAGGATTGACAATGCGGGGAATGACGGAGGTGGGGAGACCCAGCACGAGTTTAAGATGGCGTATAGTGACTGGCGAGCACACTTCACATCTGCATAATCAGTTAATTGAATAAAAAAACTGCACCGCATCTCATTTCAGAACGCCAAAGTGTAGCTTTTGGCTGCCGGAAGCAGTCTAGGCAAAATCCAACTTGACTGTTTGCCTCCAACGGTCGATCTCAACCCGGCTGACGCATTTTGTGATAATCTGAAAGCGGCGTCATATCGATCGGTGTGTTATAGACATCCATGTGGACAGACAGAAGGAAGCAGGGGTTGGTATATTATAGTATAGGATGATGAGAGAACACTGAGTTAGTCTGTGTGAGTTCAGTAGAGAGACAAATAGACGCACTAAAGTTATTAAAGGGTAACTGCAACGCAAAACTCAAGAAATAGTTTTAAATTTTTAAGTTAAGTCTTCGATGACATATAGCAGGTCAAAGTTGCTTCTGGTTCTTCAACTTCCGGTAACGCATTATAACAGGTGTGGTGTAATGTCTGCGTGTGCGTGTGCGTCTGTATAGTCAGCGGCCTGTAAAAATTACATCTTCATATCCAAGGCAACGCTGCTCGGGTAGAGGCAACAGCAGCAACAGTTATTCAATGATGTCATCATATCCTGTTGCCTTCAAACTACTCTCCGCTTGCATTGAACTGGCCGACAGAAATAAATAATGAGACAGCTGCTGCTATTACAATGCCAATTGAAACGACTCACAACCTGTCCCCACCTAACTATAAGTGCAAGCCAAGCATACAACACAGCTGCTCAGTTTATGAAGACTTTGCACTGTGACAGTACAGCAGGCGAATTACAGCTACGGAAAAGCAAATAATTACTAGAGTTTTGAAAGTTTAAGAGAAGAAGCTCTCTTCCAAATTAAATATAGATGTAGTTGAAAAATTGTAGTAGAAATCATTCATTATATTATAAAATTGCTTGCTTTTCAGTCCTCAATACGAGAATATGTCAAGTCATATTATTTAGAGATGGAATTCGCGATGGGTGGGTCAACAGCAATTCATCCCGAATCCGGATTTATAAAACATACGAAAATTACGAATGGCCAGTAATCAACTATTGAGTTCTCAGTATCTCTTCTCCAGTGTCAGGTCATGATTCTAAAGCGCAATCTGAAACCAGGCAGCTTCCAACTTATGAAGCTGTGATTGGAATGTAACAGCAACTGGGACCTCTCTGAAATGAACCGTAGGATGAAATGCAGTATATAATTTTTTATACTCAATGTTATAATATAATTATAGTCCCACCACCTAAAGGTGAGCACATAATACAACTCTAAACATACATGTATGAGTCCCATTCATCAGAAACAGAGCTAACAGCTAATAACGCTAAAATCATTTTTGAATTATATTTCCACAAACAGACAGATAAACGGTCATGTAAGTAGGTTGAAGCCTTGCTAATAGTAAGTCCACTGGTGATGATAGTCTTCCTAGCGATGTCTTTGAGTACTTCGAGGCTGGTTGAAGACCATAAAATAAACGTCTCTACCACTAGAGGATAGAAGAGAGAACCAGTACACTCAACGTTCAAAAGATGGCGATGATTTTTTCCATCTCCCCTGCTGCTGCAGCAGTACCAGCTGTGTTAGCGGAAAATATAATATAAGATGGTTAAAGAGAATTTCTGACAGAGAGATCAAAATATGCGGGACGACCTTGCAAAAATCAGGGTGAAAGACGTCTCCTAGTCTTGATTGATTCTCACTAGTACAGTGTTGTTCACGTCGAGTTCCTGAGTTGTTCGTCCGGAGACAATGAAATATAATGTCACACAAAGCATTGTGACGTTTGTTTCTCAGGGAGCCACTGTGGCAGCCTAGAACATGATCTCTGTGACTGTCCAAAATGGAACCACAGTAGCACCTGCTGGAAGAAGGTGAAAGAGGAAATAAGCAAATGCCCAGCCAAAGATGCAGACAAACAATATACTCCTGTGCAGACATGGTAAGGCCAAAGACAGGGTTGGGTATTGCCCTAATCCATGAACCTGTGAAAGGAGCTGAAATTGTATTAGCCGTGCTTTGTCTCGAAGACTGGCAGAAGCCTTGATTTATGATTGCAAAGAAGAGTCGAGGATGACTTGAATGTCATGTTGTTTAGACGTTGTTAGACAAATAGTGCTGTTTGCAGGAAGAATCGAGTTCAGATGTTCACGAGATTGAAGTTCACCAGAAACAATCAAGTCTGAATGGTTACTTGATACAGTTGCTTCCTCTGCAACAAATGAAGAGACAAAAGTTTTTAGCAACTGGCAGGATAAATCCCTCGTGGAGTTACAACTTCCGATAAAGGCTGCTGAGTATGAATTGCATGCTTCTCTCAAACCCAGTCCTCCAAAACGAATAGGTAGTGTGGCTTGAGACCAAGCTGAGTCAGGTAAAGAGGATCGTGAACTCCTCTCTAAACACTTGTGCATGCCATTATCAAATCTACTCAGCTGAAGAGAGATTTTGTCATGAGAAACAGTCCTCAGTAGATGGTTGATCTTGCATATGCTGAGACATGTGCGTAGCAAATGAAGCTCCACTTGGGGGTCCTGTAAATCTTGAAGATGATTTCGACATAGCAAGACCTTGTCAATACGTTTGGCAGTACTTGACATAAAGAAAGAGTCGGATCTAAACATAGGTGATCCCAACAGCTCAGCTCCTCCAAGTGAATCTTCAACCCTTTGGACTTTGATTGGAAAATTTGGAAAAGACCTGTCGTCTGAAGGCCAAAAGACTTCATTCACATTTACTCATATTGAGACGTAACCCATGGGAAGGGCCAATTAAAGACAACTGATTCAGAAGACCTGCCACAGATGAACGTGAGCCAACAAAGGTGCCATCATCCAGATACCAAATTTGAAGACAGAGACTTGGAATAGGCACTATATCATCCAAAAGGTTGAGAATGACTTCAGAGAAGAGAAGAGGACCCAATGGGTCTCCTTGCTGGACTCCACTTGCTGATTTTATAAAAACGTTGCCAAATCGTAACTCTCCTTCACAGTGGTAGCACCATTGAGTCCATGCAAAAATCTCAGGAAAATCTTTGTGAACTCGGTCAAGAAAAGAACAGTTACATTCATTAAACGCGTTTGAGAAATCGATTTTCAAACAGCATAAGTCAGGATTGCTTCTTTGACTGTCAAGAACTGTAGACAGGGAGTGGACTGCAGCTTCCAAGCCACCACAGATGCCTACACCAATCTGACCAGTAGGCAAGAAGACATCTGGACAATTCTGTCGTACTGCTGAGCAACACAAACGACTTGTTAGGCGTCTGAAGACCTCCCCTACTGCAATTGGACAAATACCTCCCTGCTTCTTGCATAAAGCAGTGAGAGGAGCGCTTGTGAGCCATGGAGCTATAGAAGGATGAGCTTGACCAGAAAGAAGAAAACAGACCAAATCAGTCAAATTTGCTAAACAATCTTGGGCTGAAGGTGTATTAGAACCCTCAATGACATCAAGTAGGTGCTGGCATCTTAGCTTCGATCAGCCTGGGCTAGATGCTTTTGGAAATCCACGTAAAGCCTCCAAAACAGAACTTGAGGTAACAACAAGTGGAGCAGGAATCTCAGTATTCCAGACTGGGAGAGGATGATATGGATGTCTCTCTTGTAGTTCAGAAACTGCAGAAAGGTCATCGTGAGGAGCACAACCAGAGGAGGACAGCGAGCGCATGGCATCACCATATCAGCCCTCTCTGGCCAATGAAAGAGCTCGTTTGGCATTCGCTGACTCAAGAGATGTATGGTTCGCATTGAAACTCTTGCCACTACAACAAGAATCTAATCTCGCCTCTTCCCAAAGAGATACCAAATCGCCTTCCTTCCACCTTTGAATACGTGACAACAGAATAGTCTCGACAATAACTTGCTTCTTCTTGCCTCCCCTAGGAGGACATCTGAAAACTGCTTTTGAAAAGAGAAAGAATCGAGTGAATCCCCAGAGACCATCCACAGATGCATGTTTTAATTCTGCAGCAAAAACTTCTGCCACCTCAGAACGAACAGAGCGAGGGATATGCATAACAGTAGTGACAGGCAGTGAAATGATCTCATTCATGAGAGAAGAAAACAAAGTTGATTCACAATCAGAGCGGCAGGAAAGCTTCTCAGCCCTTAATCACTTCAAAACAAGGCCGGTAGAATCTGGTAAACTTTCTGTACCGGAAGGAGACAACGATGAACATTCAGACTCAGCCAAATTCGAAGGAACCACAACTGAGACAGTAGACTTTGATGACCACGTGGAGTGTTCTGGACCTGTCATCAGACCTCGACAACGAGAACTATTGGAATCTTGCGAGCGACGGCATGTCGTCCAGCAACTCGAATAGGTAAACCCACAAGTTGAGCAGAGGTTACGCCCGTGTTTCTTCAAAAAGGCAACCAACAAAAATACACGTCTCAAAATGTGTTCTACGTTGACATGCTGTCATCTAGCATTGCCAAAAGCTAAACCTTTCTCACAAATAGAGCATAGAAAGGCACGTGTGTCAGCAGCATCGCCGTTAGCATCATCGTCATCGTCGTCATTGTCACTGATGACAATTTCAGCATTTCCTGAAGACGATGACGTCTTACTGGTCATGGCGAGATGAAACGAAAACACAATGCCAAACGCAGTAATGAGAATAGCCCAGAAGATGCAGAAGATTCAAATGTTTCACAACAACATGACACATCCGGGACATATAATATATATATATATATATATATATATATATATATATACTAGTTAAAATGCAAAGCATTGTTGGGGCAAGCCTCAGTGAGAACAGATACAAAACACAGTGATTTGTCATCAAGGAGAATATGCAGGTATAGGTATAGCACTAACGTAAATTTCTTTGTAATAGCGAGGTGTTCTCTCATTTAGTTGCATTTTTGGCCACAGTTGTCAAGCCATCAGGACTTCGAGCCCATTTGCACATTCTCTTATTAGTCCCGTGGAAATGGTGCTCAGCAATCAGTTGTGATTCTAAAGATGCTACCTATCATCTTCCTCTCGATGTATCAGCTAAGAACAATGTTTGTAGAAATTTAAAGTAAACACAAACTGATTCATACACCTCCACAACACGTAACCAAATCTCTTTGTGGTTTGATTGCTCACACTATTCGTAAATCTACCTCTAAATTTGTCCGTTCAAATCAAGCTACGAATAGTTCATAGTCACAGCCAAACATGGACGTGTGTGTTTGTACATCGTAGAGAATACACATGTATATATAGATAGAGTGCTAACGTAAATTTCTTTGATCAAGCTACATGTTCTCACAAATCGGTTGCATTTTCGGCCACAAATGTCAAGCCATCTCTAGAAGCTTGAGCCTGTTTGTACATTCTCTTATTAGTCCCACTGGACTGACGTACAGCAAACTGAAGAGCCGTAAATATTACACTTACACCTGCATTGTGACATCACAAACCATTATGTCTGTGATTGGCTCAAATCAACGACATTTCCGACCTGTCGATCGTACGTACCTACATATGTACCATCATACACATCTCAACACAGTACAGTACACATAGTCAGAGTTTCGCCAAGGCTTGCCCAATTATGTCATTTATCCAAAGCAATCATTGAATGAAATGCAAAGGTTTCACCTCAAGTAACTGTGGCATCAAACAAAATCAGCTTGAATCAGTCATCTAATTGTTAAAGTTCGTTCAGAGAATGGACAACCCTGTGGAAAGCATTATTTGAAGATAGGCCAATTAAGGTCACAACACGCTTGATTCCTGTCAGTATTCTTTGCTGCAAGCATCTAAAGTCCATTCAAAGAATGGAGAGCCCGTGGGAAATGTGGTTACCAGATAAGACAATGGGGGGGGGGGAGATACAACAATATTGCCATCATCATGGATTATTGTAACACTAACAATCGATAAATGAGCAATTAGAGCAATGGTTGCTACCCAGCCCTCACTGCCTACTATCTATCTACTTTAGTAAATCAGGGTCTGTCCTGTGCAACAGTTTTCTGCCATTCAAACTGGCCAGAGGAGGCATTGGAAATGTGACGGTGGCGAAATGGAAGAAGTGTGTCGACCACGTCAACCAGAAAGTGGAAAACCATTAAAGAATGTCAGATGGCGTGGCAGAACAAGCGGTAAAGAGATTAGTAGGTGCAGAGGACTTTCAGACAGTGAAGAGATCCTCCTAGGAGACGACGAGAATGACAACAATGATTAATACAATTAGTCCTGTGGGTGTCATTTACTGGCGGTATTCTTTGTCGGTAATGCACGGGAGGAGTCTCTTTCCGGAAGCATGCTGTATCTACTAACCCAGGATCAATAGAGTTAATTTGTCCAAAGATCTGACTCCACCTAGTCACGTGCTCTCGAATGATATGTTTATCAACGGCGTAGAGGGCCTACTTGCCGAGATACGAGAATTTTCCCATGGGCTCTCCATTCTTTGAACGGACTTAGGCAGACCTAAGGTGTGCTAGTGGCAGAAAGCACTTCCTGTGATAAATGGTATTAATTGCTCTGTTTAGAGATCTCGGGGACCCTCCTAATCACGTGCTTTTTCGAATGACATGCAAATCAACTATGTATAGGTGCTCTAATTCTGTAAATCAGGAAATTTTTCCCACGGGTTCTCCATTCTTTGAACGGACTTTTAGTAACTGTGACACAAGCACACCTGGTTTCATAACGTCCACATAAAATCTATTATAGGAAAAACACTGAGATAGTGTATATGTACAGTTTCTTAACCGCTGTAAGCTCATCTTGTTTGTAGCAAGCGAGATTGCGTGCTTTAATGATGCAGAGATTTGGTTTCACTAATGACCAGATCAGTATGCACGTATCATCTTGTTTTCAAGCCCTTTCAGATATCTACTGCTCTGGACTGTCTGCGGTCGCTTTGGATGTCAAACAGCATCGGGAACGTATGCAGCCAGTTTCCGTTGTAAAACGAGAGTACAGAGCACAATGCTAGATACATTCACAAGATCATATCCAGTGAACCGTAACACTTACGTGGTTGCATTGGCTGCCGTAGACATGCAGGTTTCACTAACAGCAAAGAATCTGCAGTTTCAAGTAGGTCTCTTCATAGACAACAAAGGCGACCACGTACGAAACAAGAGAAGATAAGTGAAGGGTATGCATGCGTGCATACCGGTCTGGTCTGTAGTGAGGCATTTACAAAACTTAATCCGGTCTTTCGTTCACAATTAATGGTGAAATGGCAACAAAGCAGCTTCAAATGAAGTTCATGTTGATGATGGAAGTATGATGTAGCAAAAAACGGTTTGGCTACGTGAGAATTATTCCGCCAACAAAAGTAGTGACCTATAGCAAAAGATGACAAGCTTTCACCAGTGTTCTGTGTTGAGCTTCATATTCTAAGCGTAGCGCCCACGCGTAACATTTTCGCCTAAGGTGTAGCACCCTGCTACGCCTTGAGATTGCTGGTGACAACCCTGCTGTAACTAAAAGTAAATAACTGGACCTACTGTCTAATAACACCTGAAAACACAATGGTTGATAGCCATGTGAGTTGTTGTTAGCACATCAAGTCGTGGCTTCCTTGTCAAGCTGTCAACACTGACTCCAAACCATACACACCCCATCAAATCCTACACTCCTCGCATTATTTGAGTAAAAGTAATGGCCAGCAGTCGGAGTAATCATATATCAAATCTCTTAAATTATGGCTGGTTCAGCATAATCACAATAAACCACTTGAGTCTGCACCTGTCTAATTATTCTAGGGAAACCCTCAGACTCTCAGTAATTTATCTTTATAATGCCTCCCAACCATAATTTAAGCAATATTTATTGCTATAAGAGTGAAGAATATCCTATACTATAATACGCCAACCCCCGCTTCTGTCTGTCTGCCCACATGAATGTCTGTAACGCACCGATCGACACAACGCCCGAGTCAAGTCGGATTTCATCTAGACTGCTTCCGACGGCCAGAAACGAGACTTCGGCATTTTGAAATGAGATGTGTTGCAGTCTTTTATTCAATTAACCGAGTATGCAGATGTCACGTGCGCTCGCCAGCCACTGTATGCCATCCTAGACTCGAGCCAGTCTCTCCCCGCCTTCATCATTCCCCGGATTGTCAATCCTTGCAGTGACAATCCACGGAACAACGGGGCAAAGAGAGACTGGCACAAGTCTAAAAATATCCTCTAATTCCCAACTGGTATAGTAGAGTGAAAGATGTGCCCACTGCAGCCAGAGTTAAAGCCGGCTCACTGGGCCTCTTGTGCGTGTGTGCATGCATGCGTCCATGTACAAGAACACAGAAGGTGCGTCTTCTTCGCAGAAGTGGCATCATTCTCCACGAATAGATCATGGCGTTAGTATGTGGGAAGAGTCTGAGATGGGGATACTAGAGAGTACAACGACAACAGCAAATGCATAGAGTGCAAACTGCACTGGCTGGAGTATGCATGGCCAATGAGTAAAGCCTACCTGCCTGTGTTGTTTACATGTCTGTATCACATCATAAAACACTTTCCTCCATATGACCTCCTCCAACTTCTCTCTACGAGAACTCCTTAAAAAAAGCTGCCTCTCTCCCAGCAATCTTACGCTAAAAAATTGAATTTGCACAATAACGTAACTAGGATTGTGAGTGACCATTGTTGCTAATTTGCCAACCTCTTCCTCTCTTTACTCATATCCGTACCAAAAATGAGTGAGACATCAGACATTTGTCTATTCATCCTTTCCAATTTTTGCACAGAGTCATACATTGATCTAAAATAACACAATGTTTCAGCTTCAGTACAGCACAGCTAATGAGGTAAAAAATCAACATTCATTAGTTGTTCTCTTACTGTGTTGACTAAAAAATTATACTTACAGCTACTTAACTACAAGAGAACAATGAGCAAAACCAACGAAATGACTAGTAGCGTTATATTTCATATAAAACTGCACTGGGTTTTCTACAGATTCTGAGTTACTGTATTGCATCAGTATAGTCTTATAGGGTTTCGCTACAGCTGCACCACCCTCCAGTAAGAGTGCGCCATGCTCAGAAATGGTAGATAGGAGTCCAAAGTTTTACAGCCAAGGAATGTTTGAGAATTCCATACTACTGAAACACAATACTATACTACTTAGTAAAGGTGACAACGAACAAAGCAGGATGACACTCAGTAACAGAGCCTCGCTCCAAACGTGTACAGTAAGTACTGTACAAGTGTTGACTGCAGTCCCGAATGCCCTTCCAGTGACCCGCAAAGTAAACCTCTTGTCTGGAAAGTAGAACCTAGAATCTACTCTAGACTAGTTATGGCTTCTTGTAAAGCAACAACAGTGGTCCACGTCAATCAACGCCTGACTAGACAAACTTCCTGTAGTTTCATCCATAAAACTTGCACATGCACAATCTATGAACATCACTAAGAAAGTCTTACTGGCAATCAAAGTTGATTTCCTTGCCAGGACTTGAACGTGTGTTACACACAATAGCTGCAATGCACAATCTACCTCACATGAGATCGACTCAAGTGCGCATGTCCGACTTGGACCGTACAACTGTAAAAACCAGACTGCGTGAATCGTGAATCGTGAATCCACCCATCCCGGCATGCTCCCAAAAATTACTAGCAACAACCCTGGTCTTATGTTAGCAAGTTCCTCCCCATGTTACACTTCCAAAAGGGAAAGGGTCTGGTGAGGGTGCTTTGAAGTCGCTGTGTTAACTGCTGCTTTAGTGATAATAAGTAAACCACTTTAAAAATACTAAAATGGTTTATAGAACAGTTATTAACTAACACCAGATTGGTTTGCCACAACATGCGATCCTATCCCACTGTCTACTTTTCTTGTTGTTGCTAATGAAGAGTACTACTTGATTGATCATGTCTTTTCTGTTGGTGAAACCTGCGTGTCTATGGCAGTTAACACAACCGTGTAGAGAGGATACCGATGTCAGCATACTTCACCCTCAGTCACAAATGTATGACAGAGCAGTGTGCCCTATATTATACATTTTACAATGATCACAGAGATTGAAAGCATATGCAATACTGTTTAATGTCCAAGGCAACGCCAAACAGTGAAAGAGAGTGCCAACAAATATCATTCAAACAAGAAATCAGTATTGAGTAGTTCTCTTCATTGGCGTCAACAATCGCCTACATTTACAAACTAATGAGAAGGTGAGTGAGATAGCTATAGGATTGTATGATGTGGCAAAACAATCTGGTCTATAATCAAACCAGATCTGATATTTAGGTCCCCATTACTGGTGAATCAGCAAACACAGTGACATTAAAGAAACCTCACCAAACCCTTTCCCACCAAAGTATAGTGGAAGGAAGGAATTGGCTACATCAGACTAGAAAGCAACAGTACAGCACACTCCTCAGCCTTACTGATTTCTGCTAAGATTACTGTTACATGCCAATCTAACATAATTGGTAGCCTAGCTGAAATGCCAAGAATCTTTCAGCACTTGTTATGAAACACGCCTTTGTCCTAGATATATAATCTCAAGCACTCCTACAGTGTCCACCCAAGTAGCTCTATTCAATCTACTCCACTCTGTACCTAGAATTTCAAAGACTAGTCATTATCATTATTAAGACAACAATGATTATCTTCAGAGAATCTAAGCATCTTCTTATTGATATCACTGTCCTAATGAAAACAATGTTGCCAGAAACATGCTAAAGTAGGCAGAGTACAGTGACTTGCAAATAGAGGTAAGCCATATGTGGCAGTGTCAGACACTGGTCGTTCTAGTGGTGTTGGAAGCGTTGGGCACAGTGCACGCAAATTATTGCAGGGTGGTTGGACATCATTCCAGGTCATCACAACCTGCAGCACTTACAGTAAACAGTGCTTCTTGGATCCACCCAAATCCTGTGTAAAGTAATGTCTTCTGTCTAGACAGCCATGCTGGTCTAAGCACCTCTGAGGCAGAGTTTGAATCTGGTGCTTACACAAGACTTTATGAAACAGACTGATCTCATTGAGCACGACACACAATCTATCACACCACATCTGTCGTAGTTTCCTCACAGCGCAAAGTGTTAAAAACGTCTGAAAAAGATCTCAGCAAAAGTTTTAGAATAGCATAGTTGGACGGCACTAAATTATTTCAACATTTCAACTTCAACAACTGATAAGCAACTGGTGCCTTTGTAAAACTTCACACTTCTGTTGCAAGTTTAAAGAAAACTCGCCAGAGAAACCACACAAATTTCAGCTTTTTGGTAAACAGCCTACCTTTAATTTGTTAAGGTAGTGGCACTTAATTCGGAACTCTTCCGGTCACGCCTGGAATTAAAGCCTTTTTCTCATAAAACAAAAGCGTACTTGCTAGACATCATATATCTGTTGCAACCAATTCATAAACTTACTTGTACAACTAGTGGGAGTGCACGCAGTCACTGCTGCTCATCATGATCACAAGACATTCAAAATATTGCGTGATAGTTGATATCACCATATGGAATCCTAATTTGGAACAGCCGTTTTCTTGATAACCGCATTTGCAAGAATCTTGATTTGTGCACTCTGAATACCGAAGAGATAAAGCTACATGCACGGCTACTGCGGAAATGACTTGTGCTTGTCAATCAGGGTAAATCACCTTCCAATCTTGCATTAAGTGCTGTTGTGTATTCTTGAAATCATAAAGATTTAGCTTCAATTCTTTGTTGTTTTTGTAGATATTAACTACATCATCGCCAAAGATATAGTAACCATTGATCTTCAACCGTTTTTGTGAGGCTTCTGTGTCATTTACAATGCGAAAGACTGCTAACTACATCAGAGACAAAAAGGAAACTGTGGATATGCCTGAACAACATAATTTACAGCATAGGAAGTGTTCATATTTTCATCAGATGGACTTGAGCCTACAATTTTGCAACAGTGTCGTTATTCATTGTCATTAATATCAACCATTTACAATGTGGTGCCAACGTTATTCCTACATGGAGAAATGGTTTCTACATAAAGGAAACTATTTCTACTGAGCTCAAGGAAGAATTTGAAAGACATACAAACCATCACAAAATTGTAAAGCCACTCTCTGCACGTGACTAAACTGGAAGTTTTCCAGGCTGATTTACCGATTAAAACTTATACACAGCGTTTTACAAATAGGCCATGTGATGTAGTAAAAATAGAGCAAGAATGTGACAAAATTTGTTCGAGAAACTTGAAAAGTCATTGCGTTATGAAGCAAAATGCAAACGGTATTTGTGCAGGTGTCTACTCCATCTACCAGAATGACCTTTTTGAGACGATTTTTTGGCTTTTAGAAAGCCAGTTTTCTAGGAAAAATTTCTTTGATGTAGCCTCTTTTCTCTAATACTTCGTGTTTCCTCCTCTTGCTTTCCGGATTGATTCAACTCGTCAACGAACTCTCTCTACTAGCGCGTACACTCTATAAGAAATTTCACATGACATCATCTGCAGTGCCGCCCACTCATCGCGAGGGTGACGAGCGTTTGCTGCTACTTTCAAGTTTCGCCAAATGTTGGTTTGGCGTCAGGCGAACGCGGAAGACAATTCAAATCAGTGATGTCATTGTCGTGAAACCATTGGCCGGAGACAACGATGTTTGGTCGTCAATAGCGGCTTCTTGCGAGGGCGACAAGCGTGCATTTCTCTCTCTGCAAGTCGACAACAAACAAAAGATCTGGAAACAGCTTGTCCCGTGCTCTCCTCAAACTCCTTTTTCAGCTAGAGCATGTCGAATGGCGATTTCTCTTTGCTGTCACCTCCAAAAAGCAGTCATCCCTGTCACATGTTTTTCTCGGCCAACGAGATCTTTTCTTACAGCTTATTGCTCCAGCTGTAATAGTCTTTTTAGACTGTTTCACAGATCCACGTGAAACACAGACAGTTTTGGCGATGATACGCTAACCCTGACAGCATTCTTTCAAGGCTTCAATTTTACTGCAATGTCATGGACTGAGCTGCCGATCTCGAGGCATCACCAAACTCACACCAGCTATCCAACTTTCTCTCAATTTCAACTAACGAAAAATTAGTCACTCAGCTACAGGAATCTGTAATTTGGCAGCTCTGTGAGCTCAAACAACAACTAGACAATCAAAGATTTCACATCATCAACATCATTTTTCAACATTTCAACCACAACCATTTCAAACCGGAAGTTACACTTGTAGAAATTTCGCTAGTTCCTGATTCTCCGTAATAGTTGAGCTGCAGCCTTAGGCTTGGTGAGCTTGGCTTGAAAATGCTCCTTGAAGATAGATGTTATTTTTCTGTGATTGGTGTTGCTGTTGTCAGGCGATCATAGCTGCATTTTGTGTATGTCATTGATGAATTAAGTGCACCATATACAATAACTTTCCTGCTTACAGGATGAAATTCTGTTGCTTGTAAGCCACTAACCAGATGCTCGGGAAAAACACTATTTTTCCCATAATTTCTTTCCTGTAGTAGAGAAGGGAAGGATTAGTTTGTGAGTACTGCCTGACATGTTTCAGTGTATAGATTTAAGATTTGACTCCAGGCTCTCGTGACAGTTGAAAAGACACTCACATCTAAAGGCTGTACAATGTGAGTTGTGTGGGGTGGCAAGCAAAATATAATTGTGTTGTTTTCCCTGGCACATGTTACTACTTTCAGTGAGATGTGTGAGCGACCATCTAGAATAAGCATCACTGACTAAGGCTTTTGCAATGATTCTGTAGCTGGCAAAAAGACAGAGCAAAACCATTCCGTGAACTGTGCTTCTTCCATCCATCCAGAGTCCCTGCTGTTTCAATGGCGCCATTTTCCTGGATCAGCTGTCTTAGCTTTATACACAACATAGGGAGGAAGCCACCAAGAATTCTTAGTACTGTAATTCTGTGCATGCGCACCACGAGTTAATAAGTAACTACAATTTTAGTGAACTCATGTCAAAGTAATTACTGTGGTATGTAAATTTGTAGTACTGTTGTTGCCATTCTAAATCAACACATCATCACATTGGGCAAGTTAGTAGTTGATATTGCTGATCCGTTGATATATTAAAATTTTACTATTTTGACAGCTACATTTTATAGGTTGCCAAGCTGACGACTGTGCCAGTTGCAAAATTTCAAACACTGCATCTCACTTCGGTCACTGGAATGTTTGATGCCCACAGATACATAAGCTTTATCCAAGTAGTCCGCCTGAGCTTTGACTGACTGAAGAAACCGTCCTTTCTAATACTGACTTTAGTTCAGCATCCTCTGATAGAACAGCGCCGGGTCCATCCATCAGTGATGTCCGATCTTTTTATGAGGCTCATACTGGGTGCCGAATGGCATTTGGGGCAATGCCGTTCTTTGGCTAACAAACCCGGATCTACAAGGTGCTTGAAAGCAGAGTCTTCAGAAGCTGTGACAGCAGACCACTCATTGACAAAGGCAGTACAACTGAACAGTCTGAAGCGACTCTCAGAGTCTGTATACTGTGTGGTCTAGTGTTTCATAGGCTCTGTGCAGACCTGAATGGACTACATAGAATTGGCACTCTTTGCTTTGTTTTGACTTAGTTTCAATCCATTTCTCATGGTAACACCTTTGCCTCCAATTCTGTTTGTGCATGTTTTGCCTAATCTAGTGTATTGCACATGCGTAGAGCCTTGCGAACATGAATGGACTCTAACACTTTCGTTTGCTTTGATTTAGTTTCGATCCATTTCCCACGGTCACACTACCCCCTCTAATCGAGTTTGTGTGTACACTGTACCACAATGGTTTGTAATGCACATGCGTAGCACTTCGTACGCAAACAACATTTGTAGTCTTCTAGTGTACAGATACATGGGTCTAGCAATCGTTGACTTGAAGAACACAGTGTAAGTATTTGCAATTACATTTGAAAGTGGCTGCTAAAGTAGTAACCTGTATATATAGTAACAATGAAAATGAAAAATTGTTATGAAATAGCCGGTTACTTGGTGTAGTTGGTGTAAGTTCAAGATGACGGGCCCAATTGACAAGTCTCTAGAAATAGAATTCAAGAATGCAGTGCCCTCATTCAAGATGACAGGACCGATGCCTAGTAGAAGCCGTCTAGGTAGATAATGCTATTCAATAACCCGGTGCTCATTCAAAATGATGGGACAGATGCCTAGTAGAGGCTGTCTAGGTAGATAATGCTAATATAAAAACGGTGCTCAAGATGATGGGACCAATGCCTAGTAGAGGCTGTTTCTATTGTATTCAAGAACTCGGTGCTCATTTAAGATGACAGGACCGAAGCCTAATAAAAGCCGTTTGTAGAAATCTGAATTGTAATCAAGAACGCAGTGCTCACGCTCAAATCTCAAATGACATGCAAGAAGACGGGCTCACGAGGTTAAAAAGTACGGGACTTATGATAAACGTACAGCTGTGGCCAAAAGTTGTCAAACACATGTCATGTTTTATGTAAATTGGTCATATTTGGTTAGAAATGTAGTTATAGTTTAGTAATAAATCCAATATAACAATTATAATTTGAGATAACAATATTTTTATTATAAATATCAATTATGCCCAAAAACTAACAAAACAGGATCATTAAATATATGGAGTAACATGTAACATAGGAAAAGACATCATTTGAGATAAGAATAACAGCAAAAATTAGCAATATCACAGTAATAATTGCTAGTATTTTGTACACAGTCCCTTGGCACGGATCACAGCTGATATCCTTGTCGGCATGCTGTTCACCAGGTTCTGGCACATCTCAGGAGCTATCCTCTGCCACTTGTCTTGGAGTACAGCCTTCAGCTGGGCCTTGCTGGTTGGCTGGTGACGTCGAACAGCTATTTTCAGGTCGCCCCATAGGTTCTCAATTGAGTTTATGTCTGGTGATTGCGGCGGCCAGTCCATCACCTGAACATTGTCGGTCTGGAACCATCGTCTTGTTGAGACTGAGGTGTGGCATGGAGCATTATCCTGCTGGAATGTGTAGTTCTGGCCATTCCGGAACATCTCACGAGCTGCAGGTAACATTGTATCACGGAGAATAGCCTGATACTTCTCAGAGTTGATTTTTCCGTCACAGACAGTCAGCCTTCCAACTCCAGAACTTGACATGCACCCCCTGACCATAACAGATCCCGAGCCATGCTTCACTGTGGGAACGATGCAGTCTTTGTTCCACTCTTCTCCGGGCCCTCTTCGTAGCCTCATGTTCCCTGGAGTTGCAAACAACTGGAAACTGGATTCGTCAGACCATAACACACGGTTCCACTGTCTTTGAGTCAATTTTTGTGCCTATGAGCCCAAGCCAGCCTCTTCCTCTTCTGGTCTGGTTTGATGAGTGGCTTCTTTTGGGCCTTGCATGATCTCAGACCATGGTCTAGCAACCTTCTGCAAGTTGTCCTGACGGAAGCAGTCACAGCACCACCATTAGTCCATTCTTGGTGCAATTTTACTGCTGCTTTCTTCCTGTCTCGCAAGCTCATCCTGCACATGTTCCTGTAGTCTCCAGTGGTGGTGACTCGTAGCCGTTCAGTGCGGCGCCTGTCCCTCACACTACCGGTTTGACAGAGTTTCTGGAGCAAGGCTGCAACGCCAACAGGGAATTTAAGAACCCTGCGAGCAATCTGGCGGCAGCTGAGACCTTCCTCAAGCAGCACCTGGATCCTGATCCTCTCCGCCTCAATGTAGTTCCGTGTCTTGGCCATCGTGAGCTTGGTATGAGTCAAATTGCTCAGAGACTTCTGCTAGACTTGTAGCTACACTTGTGCAATAAAATTGTGGTTTCTAAATATAGTTTTATAGGCTATTCTCTAAATGGCGACCAACACATCTGTAATGGAATACGTAGCTATTGGTCAAATAATTGCTATACCAGGTTAAAGTAATTTTGTCATCCCTAAATCTGCTTAAATATTGGTGTATTATACTCTCTTTGAGTAAACAGGTCATAATGTTCAGTGCAAGTTCTGGTGAGAGCCATATTCTTCACTTTAACTATATTTTTTAAGGTGTCCGACAACTTTTGGCCACAGCTGTATATGGGTCACATGTTCAACTACGTGGAACCAGTTCAAGTAGACGAACCGAAGGCAAACGGTGGACCTGTGTTTCGACTTAGGGTCCCATGTTCTTGAAATTCTAACATAGTTAAACATAAATAAATGAATAGAGAAGCACACACATTATAGTGCTAAACCCTCGGCCGGTGTATGTAACCACATATCTCGTCACGTGATAATGTTTTGCATACTGAGGTTTTAGCCCAACCCACTCATCTCAGCTAACGTTTCCAATTAGCTAAACAAAGATGAAAAGCCGTGTTTCCAGACTTGTGTACTTCCAGGTCAGTCGTTTCATCCGGCAAACAGACACGCTGTCATGGACAATGCATGCTCTCCTTCCCAAATTCCCGTAGACAGACACTAAACCGCAGCTGCTCAGCCACTCACACTAAAAGTTCAAGGTGTCAGACTGCAGAACCACTATGCAGAAACACCGTGGAACGAGCAAAAAGTTACAAGTCAGGTACAGCTACACATACCACATGACACATGAATCTAGCACTTTCGCTCTCTAAACGCCTAGTAAACGTTGTTTCTATGTGCTAAACCCTTATGTAAAGCAAAGGACTAAACACCATGTACAGGATGGACGCCCGATGGCTGAATTCTCTCTAGCAGCTACCAAACAGAGGTGGAGCCTTATGATAACCTCACGTTCGTGTATTGGTCGGCAATGACACCACTTCTCATCTATTGGTCAAAATAGCTTCATTTGCATCTGCGCTAATCAAGTATAAATACGGTCGTACGGTCAGTCATATGTCAGCCGACTACTAACCCTTAGTTTGGATATCCGGGCCTCAGGTGATAAGTAAAGAAAATAATTGTTCCAAATTAAGATCACTAGGAGTGCTAACAATTTCTCACAAACCGCCCACATATTGTGCCATCGCGGTGTTGAAAGGTGGTCTGCCAAACGAGCGTAACCTTCATTGAAGCATCAACAGCTACTCTACAAGATTATCAGAGAGTGCAGCACCACTCCCTATGTAGAGATGCAAAGAATCTAAAATGGCCACCCATACAAAAGTATCCACACGCATACTAGCCAGATTTCTTATAACTCAGTAAAAAAATCTGAGAGCCACCTAACGCTCGAATGTAAACGGTCCGAATGCCCAGGCTACTAGCACTGACACTAAGCGTGTCAGAAGCCGTCTATCAGCAAGTAAAAAACATAATGTATTCTTCCACATTTCACTTTTGTCAGCCAGGCTAGCACCTCACTCGAAGCAGCTACAATGACGAGAGTGATACAAAACAATTCGCTCTTGTCAGAAGAATTGCACTGACTCAACCACTAGAACTGTGCAAGTCCACACACTATCAGTGAATTGCTGCTATGACAGTTCTGCAGTTCTACGTAGGGCTTCCACAACGCCATGTTGTTCCGGTCACGTGTGTACATGATAGCTACATGTAATTACCTATTATTAGCTGGAGGAAACTACAGTTCAGAACCATAGCTGCCACTTCCACAGTGTGCTTACAGTTGTGTGTAGTTGAACTTGTACGACTATGCTCAATGGAGTGCTGTCTCCGTGCATGTGATGATGTAGGCCTCAGTGCAAGATGCGTGGGAGATGTTTATTGATGCAATCAATGTTATTATGTACATCTGTCAGCTGATAGTAACATACACGTAAAGTACATCAGTCAAAGTTCAAATCCCAAACTGCACACGTCATTTCCATCTTCAACCATGCACACACATGTACTCACAGTAGCAACACAGATTGGAGCGACACAAAAACCCACTTCATCTACGTAATCAAAAAAATGAATGAAACAAGTATCAAACATTTTGAGAAAATGATGGGTATGTAGGAATGAGTATGTATTCGTGCTCATCTCCTACATCACAATCTTTTTGCCTAATATTATTGCTTGCGGCAGTTTCAATCTAAAACGCAGAAGTCATGTGTGACACTCACAGTACAGTGATGTAGGAGATGAGCATGAATAAGTACATACACATCCTTAATTAAATACCCATCATTTTCTCAAAATGTTTTTACACTTGTTTATATGGTACAAGCCAATCAAGCACTTCGGCAAAGAGATACACAATTGTGAAGTAAAGCGTGGCCAAAACTGTTTGGAATTACCGCTATCCTCGGATCCAGTAGTCTACCTACTCCTACATATACAATCAAAAGCTGCTGGTTTACAACCATACTTCTACGGCAACTCTTGACTCCTGTCCTGACTATGTCGCAAATCATCTAGAAGCACTGTGAAGGGCCGCCAAACGCAACGTGTGCAAATACATGCTCTTACGTACGTTATTCCAGTTACATTCATGATTGCTGATAACACACAAACCAGCGAGCAGTCACAATTAAAATGTACAGTATTGTACTGTAAGTACCTGTACAAGCTTCGTAGTTGTCTTTCTCGCTTCGCCATCTTGCGATTTGCAGAGCTATTGAGGAGCCTCGGTCGCCAGCGCGTTTCATGAAGTCTAGCTCGCGCAAATTTCACTTCACACACATCCCGGCCGTCTACCCCGGATAAGTTTAACTTGCACGTGCACCATTCTCACGTGCACGCATGCTACTACGGTACACTGTATGTGTGCACGTGAGAACGGTCCCCCGTGCACGTGCAAGTTAAACCTATCTGGGCTTATACCTATCCGGAATGTGTGTGTGAAGTGAACCCAAAAAATCTGCTTGCTCGCGTAGCCAGACAACATGTATACGTCTACTAGTAGGATCGACGCATGGCTTAGCAAAGCATGAGTGTTATTTGCCTCTCTCTCCTGCAGTCGGTCTATGCTAGTATTTAGCCTCGTAGGCCAACCGTAGAGGAGAGAGGCAAACCCCTGGAAGCGAGCTCGAGCGAGGCTATGACGTCTCCTAGTCATGTGACACGCAAGCGGAGGAGCAAGGCGAACACGTTTAGTTAGAACTGCAAGATACAAGAGCTGCAGTGTCGGTGATTAGCAAGCAGGAATTCGACAAGTGCTTGAGCAAACATGTCAAACTGGAAAAGACATCACTAGAGCTACACACATAGCTATACGGGAGACTGAGAGAAATTAAGGTGAAGCCCATAGGAGTCTGCACAGTGACTGTTTAATATAGAGAGCAAACGAGAGCTCTACCGCTACATGTCTTCGCAGGGAATAGACCAGCACTCTTGGGAAGAGACTGGCTGGAAGAGATCAAACTTGATTGGAAGCTGCTGCACCTGGAGACCAAGGGATGATTTACAAAAATACTCAACCGGTACCAAGTTACCGGTAAGGTACCACTGATTTGGGGACATCAAGGCTAGGGTGACGTTGCCAACTGGATGTCAACCTCATTTCTGGAAGGCGCGACCTATACCTCTAAGTCTTGCTCGGAAACCAATATGGACAAGCTGGAGAGAGGGCATTGTTTATAGTCACTCATAGTAACTGGGCCCCTGTAAAGAAAGACGGTAGTGTGAGAAAATCTGTGGGGATTCAAAGTAACAGTAAACCCGCAGCTGGATGTTGATTCTTACCCGATCCCTGGTATAGAGGATATTTTCGCTAGCTGTGCGGAGGCAAGCAGTTTAGTGTTGCGACAAGACACTGAAGACTGGCGTATCTGCAAATGCACGGAGCTGGAAGAAGATTCCAAAGACTGCCTTACCGCGAATGCCCCAAAGGACTTTACCAATATCAATGTCTACCCTACAGTGTTGCATCCGCCCCAGCCATATGGCAGAGAGCAATGGACGTGGTATTGCAAGGCATTCCAGGAACTGCATGCTATTTGGATGACATTGTAGTGACAGGACGATCCACGAGGGAACACTTAGCAAATCTAGAGACCCGTACTACAGAGATTGCAAGATTATGGTTTGAAGGCGAATGAATGCAAATGCTGATTTATGCAGGATCTCGTGGGTACTGTGGGCATATCATCTCAGCCAAGGGTCTTCACCAATCCAGCAGGATCCAGCAGGAAGCAACAGGCAGTCGCACAGATGCCTCAACCGACAGACACCACACAACTGCAGTCTTTTCTAGGTCCGATACAATACTATGCAAAGTTCTTACCAAATCTGTCTAGTTGATTGGCACCACTTCATGTACTACAAAATGAGAAACAAAATGGCAGTGGGGAAGAGACAAGAGAAGAGTTTCAACGAAGTCAAAGGCATACTGTACAGATCGGGTGCTGACTCATTTCAATCCCGAATCGGAGTCACGTTAGCCTGTGATAGCTCTTCTTACCAAGTGGGGCCGTGCTTTCATATCGGATGCTGGATGGGCAAGAGAGTCCCAATTTGTTATTTCCACTTTCCACGCTTCCATCTTCATGATCAGCTGTTCTCTATCTCCACAGGTTATACAAAGGAGACCTGGTGTGTGTGTGTGTGTGTGTGTGTGTGTGTGTGTGTGTGTGTGTGTGTGTGTGTGTGTGTGTGTGTGTGTGTGTGTGTGCATACAACGATAAATAAATTTACTATGGTAGGTATACAAATTTTAATTGATTCCACGCTCAAACAATGCTGTTTGAAACTTCAAAAGTCAGTGTGATAAGCAAGAGCTTGTTTAGTTCAAACTCTATTATAAACCTCAATCATCACATGCTGTTGTATATCCACTCAGTAAACCTTGTATTACTGGTCTATATAGTGTCTGTTTCATTCTAACACAGCGCCGCTGCAAGTCCAACACTTTGCCATTACCTACAAGAAAACTATGTATCCATGACATGGGAACTTATCCATATACTGTAGACATGCAACCGGCCATCATCATTGGCTGAATTCTCTATGCTCCGAAAAATCTGAGAAAGACAAATTATATTACTGAAATCAATGCTTTCAACTCAGATGCATGCTAATGTTGTATGATAAATACACACAAATAACACACAAATACAAATGCTCAGTAAACTGTCAATATCAGTATGGAGAGACCTGAAGATTGCTATGCTGGCCTTCAAATGTTGGAAGGAAGCTGATTTACTAGTAGGTATAGGTGCCATCTGTTCCAGTGGCATCAAAATACTGTATGTTGTAAGTATAAATGTTGTCCACATGCAGCGAGCATCAAACACTTCAATATATCAAACCACTGAAAGATAGCTTATAAAATATTCCATACACATCAAACGCAATGATATGAAATAAAGTCATACTAAAGTTCCTATTGGTAGATGCATAATCAAAATTCTTTATAATAAGACACGTGTGATATGCTTTACCACTCTCTAAGTAGTGCATACACAAATACTTACAAAAACATGCAGATAATGATGAAGACATTCCATATTGCAATAAATATCCTAATTGCCTGAAGTCTGTGAAGAAATTCCCGTAGTCTGTCACCTAGATCAAACACACAAAATCAGATCAACACTAATTACTGTATACTGTTTAATTAATGACTCCGATGTGCATTAGAAACATCCTGTTTCCAGACAAATGACAAGTCATAATTTCCACAAGTTGAAAATTTTTGATTTTGCACAAAAGAGCAAACTGCATTCAGACAGCATTGCTAAGTAGATTTAGTTCCATAAAAACGTAATAATAAAGCAGAACAGATGTCACCAACTATCAGAAACATCTTCATATGTCAAAAAGTCAACACACTACTAAAATAAAAACAGCAGTAAAATACAGTTTTGCCAGTTGATTTCACTTTAGAACCAAACAACTAAAACTGTCAAACTAATTCGGCAGATAGAGAATTAAAAACAGTGTCAAGCATAGATACAAACATGAGCGATCTGAAACAGAAAATGATAACTGAACCCTTTTGTTGCCCGTTAAGTTGTATCATAGTGGAAACATCATCTAATGCAGCTTGAACAACATAATTGCAAATTGAAATTAGCCATGATACGATTAATAGCATGGTACATAAGATTGTGACGACTACCATCAAATCATTCTAAAAGCCAGCCAAACGCAGCATAGAGACATTACAGTCTCTGACTCAGATCCTGATTGTTTCTTCACCCAACCTTAATGTAATGGTCTTACGTACAAGCAGATGAACTCAGGTATACACTGTACTATACCACTGCAAGACAGTCACAGCCAACGCGTTGTCAATATTGTGTGGGTCAAATACAACCTTATAACTTGGTAGCATGGGAATTCAATCTGCATTTTGCAAGGGTCAGTGTCTTGTTACAAAAAAAGCTTCGACAGGACCATCAATAACTATCCAAATGGTTGGTCCTCTTGGCTTTCAATGTTTTATGCCACACCATAGAGAAAGTGCCATCTGTCTGATGACATTTATATGTATTCTATGTGTATAGGACCAAAAATCACCTTACATACGTATTTCCACAAATAGTGTCTCGTGCTCAAATTGTACCCCATGCTCAATAATGCCCCATGGTAACCCTATAACAAAATAATAATAATGCCCCATGCTTGATTACTGCCCCACTGAGGTAGTATTCCAACACAGTTATATGCATGTGAGTCTATCAATGTGTGCGTTTGAGATGAAATGAACACCCAGATAGAACCACTGACTGACTTTCAATGTGTATGCAACAGACCAAGAATACAGACTAGGAATACAGCTCAAGTGAAAGTAGCCCGAATATATACCAGTAAGACTGTAAGATTAGATTACGATAGTTTGTTCGTGTAGTGTGATGGTATGCAAACGAACAATGCAACAGTCTCTGTGCTTGTGAAATAACAACACCCCATGCTCAAATTGCACCCAATGCTCAAATAATGCCTCATGTTCCCAGAACTATGAAAAATAGTGCTCCATGGGGCACTATTTGCAAAATACCGTAATCACAAACTTTAGTAAGATTGCTAGATCACTCAATGATTTCTGTTATGCCTAAAATACTTCTCGAGCATTTGTTACAAAACATTCTCATCCCGTTTCATCCTGTTTGCATTGCAAGCTTCTGACTTATACCATAGTACTCTGCAAATTACAGGTTCAGACTACAATGGTTTCTGTTTCAACTATAAAGAGCTCTTGCTCAAAACAGTTATGAATCGTAGCATTCTAAAGCTTTTTTTAAATGCCTGGCAAACTTTTCTTCTATATCACTGTTACCTTCTTGACATTGACATTTAACGATAGCAGGCAAGTATTTAAAGTACTTTCCCATTTTTGTGGCTTCAACCTTGATGTTCATAACCTCTTACCTATCGTCTACTGGTATTGCTCCATCCACTAACAACTTTAGTGATTCAATTAATTTCCATTTCTTTCCATTTACCTTCTCAAAATATGGACTTCTTCTATACCTGTCGTTGTTGTTCTTATTGTACCATCACCATTCACATCTGACACGGCTTTTTGTTTTCTTTCCCAACAGTTTACCACTCAGCAACTACACTGTACATTCTACAGCATTTGACCACCTAGATTTCAAACCATTCCTCATTCTAAATGGACAAACTAAAGTACATGCTGCTGCTTGGGAAAGTATATGCTGTTTCCTAGCACAAGAGATCATATGTCAAAACATCCTAATTCAGACCAAAAGCCACATAACAAACTAAAACAAAATCCATCAACTGTCGATTTAGGCATCTCTAGGTAGGTTTAGCAAACAATTTACAACTACATCAAACAGGCTAATTCCTTCTTATGTCATGATGTGGAAAATATCCTTTTTCTAGTGTGATAGAATTAGAAAACAATGGCTAGTATTTCATACATTTTGCTGCATCCACACGGCTGAAAATAATGCAATACACATCCAAACAACTCTCGCCTACATTTTCAATATCTGTGTCAGGTTTCACTGTTCTTTGAAGTTCTTTCACTTTATGCTATCCATAGAATCTTGAAGTTTATCTGAAAGATGTTCATTTAACTCTGAGTGTGTTCGTTTGATCAATAATAGAATCGTATTTCAAGGATTTGGGCAATAACCTTGCATTTCTGAAGACATTGTCCTTAGTTATTACAAAGTTATATCTCTTAGTTGTACAATTGTATTTCATAAATCATAAGATGATTGCAATAGGTTGACCGCACTGATTGTATTCATGCAGCTGCACGGGTAGTCTTTCTGACCAGTCTTAACCATACTTCACACAAATACACACTCTCTCTCACACACACACACACACACACACACACACAACTACACGTTAGGAGCTGCCAGTACTGGTCACGTCCCCAGCTAACAGCTGGGCTCCTGTGTGCTACTCAGGAGAACTTTGCCAGCCTGCTCTAGCAATCTCCTGGAGCTGGGCCAGGTACTCACAGGAGCACTGGCTTGTGAAGCCAACTGAGGTGTGAGCACCCAAAGTCTCACCTGGACCCCATTGACTCATGTCATGTCACAGTCGATGGCCGCTTAGTCCCTAGTCAAAGACCAGGTACTCATTTATACTCCTGAGTCAAGAGAGGCAATTGTGTGTGAGTTTCTTGCTCAAGGAATTATGCCACAGCTCGTCATCACTGCGACTTGAATTTGCAACCCTGCAAGGTCCCGGATGTACACATTCTAGTGGATGACTTTCTAACCAACTGATCTACACACACACATGCACACACACACACACACACACACACACACAATAGTCTCGTGCAATCAGCCCCTCCCTTTTGGTGGGGAGAGTCTAGTAAGGTTCCTTTGATGTCTTGGTCCTGCCAACCCCAGCATTCCATGGGGCATAGAGACATAATGATGATCTGTTAATTGAGACAAGCGAGCAACTGATGGAAACACACTACTAATTAGTATCCGCATGTACAGCAAAGTTTTCGCTTCTGTTTCTGCTGCAGGTGCTGCTGGACTTTGTTCTTGTTCTAGGCGAGTTCATTTGCTCTCAGAGGTTGCGTGGCTGCCTGCTATAAGCATGGTAAGAAAAGCAAACAGGTTGTCTTCTTGTACGATAAAATTGGCAGGTGAGCTGCTCTTTGCGAAATTGCATAAAGGCTCATCTGGACGTCATGCAGCTGCAGCGTTAGATCTAGCAACAGGATGAGCAGCTTGTAGCTGTTTCCACCCTGTCGTAGCACACTTAATTGGCTTCTGTACTGTCACGATCAAAAGTTGCCTATGCGTGATCATGCACTTCGAATTTTTGTAGGTGAGATGTCTTCCTTGTTATGTGCATGCTAGTTGTTGAATTCTGTTGGTTACCATAGAACAACTCACCTGCAACGTTCTCATACAAGAAGACGACCTGCGCGTTTCTCTTACCATGCTTATAGCAGGCAGCCACGCAACCTCTGAGAGCAAATGAACTCGTCTAGAACAAGAACGAAGTCCAGCAGCACCTGCAGCAGAAACAGAAGCGAAAACTTCGCTGTACATGTGGATACTAATTAGTAGTGCGTTTCCATCAGTTGCTCGCTTATCTCAATTAACAGATCATCGTTATGTCTTTATGCCCCATAGAATGCTGGGGTTGGCAGAACCAAGACATCAAAGGAACCTTACCAGACCCTCTCCCGCCAACAAGTCAAAAAGGGGGAGGGGCTGGCTGTGAGGGACTATACACACACAAGAACAATTAGATAAATGCACCACACTTGAAGTAATAAATTAATTCAATGATAAAACAAGCCACCATCATCTAACTCTTCAACAACTGACCATCACTGCTCTCCAAATTTGCATACCACATAAATTATGTAGGTGATGCATAAATTTCTATGTTGTTGTTCTTTTGAAACTAATTTTAATTAATTTATCTCATGTCATTTTCTTCACGCTTTATAATACCAGTATAAGATTTTCTTCCCAAAATCATTGACCAATTAATTAACTCAATGAGATTTAAATACTTCGATTACGTTATAGAGTAGGTTTACCAATGGATGAGTCAGATTCCAACTCGTCAAACGAGTGATCACGTTTTCTATTCCTAGACAAAGAGACCAATTCAAATTTGACTCCCTAGCTAGCTCGCGCGCAATCGACTAACAATTTGAAGTTAAGAACAGCACCAGCATTCATCAGCAGTGTCCTACGAAACACGAACAAGCCACTTTCTACAATGTAAATCGCAGAATCCGAAACGCGTAAAATACACCTACACAGTGACGATAAGATTCGAAATCATCATACCCAAAGTTGTCTACTGTCCTAGTAGATAGCAATGAGCCAGGGGCGTGTTAATTTTGATAGCTAGAGATGCCAGCTGTTGTGATCGACGGTTCACTTTTGGAAGGGGTAAGATTGTGTCTACTTTACAATACGTCGCTACTTTCAGCTTGCTGAACTTCTTGACCATTTGCAACCTTACTATAGACTAGATCTGCTTGCATGTCCGCGTCTGTTGTCTCTTTGTTATCTAATAGAATAGTCTTGTCTAGCTGTCAGGCAGTGGTCATGTATACATAGAAGTAAGAGCGAAATTAAAGTGTAGACTAAAACCAGATTTAATTAAAGCGAGCTGCAAAGGTATAGTCTACTAAAGCCCGACGTTCATTTAGATTATTTGAGTTTTTAATAAATTGGTTGTATGATAATCGCTTGTTTAGATAGTTTGTCTGTCTGCCTGTTTTTGTCTGTCTGTTTGTTTAGCTAACCTTGCATGTGAGAGCCACAAAAAGATACTCGCAAGCGTGGACTTTTTAATTAACTGGAACAGCTAGCAGAAAGTATACAAACCTGCCCTTTTTCTTGTAGGGAACTAATCTTGTTGCATATGTCTGTCTGGGTGTCTGTCTGTCTGTCTACGTGCCTGTCTGTCTGTCTGTCTGTCTGTCTGTTTGTCTGTCAATACATGTATTTTCATACATTAGCACTATTACAGTCTAATTGTCCAAACACCAGTCCAAAAGCCCACAATGGGCCACACAACAAAACCCAACTACTTATAATTAACGTATCAACGCTTAGAGAGTTTTTAAACTGTCTTGCTCTTCCTAATTTCCTCCTAATCACATTAGCATTGCATCTTTGCAATGCTGTAGACAAACAGCGACGCCAGTACGTCTTGAAGTCTCTGCTGTTCTTCCTTCCATCTTCACCTGTTGAGAGAATGGACAGTCGATTAAGGAACTGAAGAGCGTCATGTCCCCATCTTCCAAAATGTTTAAAACTAGGGCAATACAGTTAGAGGATCTGCCCCACATATCCAACTCACCAGCATACTTCTCTGATTTCACAGCTTCTTGTTTGGCTGCAGCTGCGCCATTTTCCAAAGCTGTCTGGGAAATAATATATTTGGCCCATGGTTGAGCCACTGAAATGTCGAGTTGAACGTTACACGCAGATTGTGCATCAAATGCAATGATATTGGGTCTGTCATCAGTATTAATATATCGATTAATTGGTTCTCGCTGATGTGTCATATTTAGTTGCTGTAAACAGTTGCTCCATATGCTCGATAGCGTTTCATGACTCCATATAGGCCCACCTCCAGTTTTGCAAGTCAGAAAATGGTATCCATCCCCATCAACATCTTTCCCACAATTACAAGTGGAAATCACTGATCCAAGGGGTATTTCACAACCCAACCTCAAACGTGTTGCTAGATGAAACTTGACAGGCTTTAATGCAAACTTCGTTGAAAGAGGCATTGAGTCAAGCCATGCACCTGCTCCTACTCCCTGAAGAGACCTGAACCTTGCAGATGAGCGCTGAGACTGTGGGTTTGCAAGAGTTGATGATACAATGTTATTGGTACTTTCCAAAGTCAATCTTTGTGTAATTTTTTTGGTATTGCTTATCAAATCAGCAATGGATTTGTCTGCAGGCAACGCACGATGCAGCTGATCGCTGATAGATCATTCAGAAGAACCTGGCTCCAAATAATTGGGGAAGATGAGTCAACGAATGAGCCCAGCTGGATACAAATGCGATATGACATGTGGACTCTACTGATGACATCCCAAATCTGGCAAATTGCTTGTAGCCATTGGTCATCTTCTTTATTGGGACAATTAATCAATTGCAAGAAGGTTCTCTTGGACAGCTAATCGTGAAATCTGGTTGCAGACTTTAGCTGAGTAGGATACACTGACCGAGCAAGGTGATTTATTTGAGTCACGTGACAAAGCGTAGAAGTAACATTCCAGATTGAGGGTCGTTTAAAGATGAAATCTGGTCACAAAGACTTGACCTGAATTTACGATGTCCAGTCATGCCCAATTGGATCCCCAAGATACAAATTCCAGTAGATGTAACTTGAATGTCCCCATCAATTAAGGTGAGGTGTTGTAATGTCATTACATAACAACTCACATTTTTCATTGGCAATGTTAAGACCAATTTTCTTCAAACTGGATTCCACATCATTCAGGCATGAAAGCTAGCACATCATCCAGGGAAAACATGATCAAAAATTACTGGAAAAAACTGCAATGCACACTAGATAGAATACCTAATACACATAGACTAGACAGAAGGGACCTGTGGTCCCAGTCTCTAAATGTTTATGGCTGTCCACTGAGAGCTGAAGTCTTCCTGAAGCTGTATTCAGGGAGGAAGATGACAATTAACTTCTTCACAAAGGTCTTGCGACATCTCTGAAGTTGCACGGCAAATCTCTTCCTCCAATACAATCCAGGAATTCTGGTGCATTTGGTTTGCCCTCTTCATTGACGCCTGTCTACCTGCCTGTCACTACATATATTTTCCATTTAAATATTATCAAGCGTTGACACTGTGAGCAACAAAAAGAGAAACTACCAAGAAAAAGGCCACACCAACACTAATACAACGAGACCATTACGGTCCCGCATGAATAGCTACCAAGAAAAAAGTTGACAGCAACACTAATATAACAGGACCATTACAGTCCTGAAGCTGTCAAAACTGCACTTAGTACACTACGTTGTAATCTGGCTATGGTAATAACTAAGTTTGTCCAAGATGACTTTCACATTGCATCGTTGAAGTGTCTGAAATGATTGATCGCCAGTTGGTCTTGAACTCAATCTCATTTCGTCTTCCTTCATCTTTCCTTGCACTCTTTGCCAGCTTTTTTAAAACTACTTTACCGCTTGTTCACTCCAATGGCCAAAATGTTCAAAAACAAGAGGAATAGCCAATGGGCAATGAAGACCCTTCTGGCAGCAGCTCAGAGTTATACTTGACCTCCTTCTTCTTATCATGGTTTATTGCTCCTACCTCTTCTTCTCTGCAGAATGCCCTACTGAGTCCAAACACCATGGATGAGCCAACGACACATCTAATTCAATGTCTGCACCTGACTCTGGGTCAAAGACGAGGATGTCCGACCTCCTGTCACTGTTGGCAAACCTGTATTGTGGCTCTAGTTTGTGCGGCAAGTTGAGTTGAGACATGCAGTTAGACCATGCTGACACAATTGAGTTGTGAGTGTGCACTGGACCACCCCAGTCTTACAAGTTATTAGATTGTATCCTTGGATGTCCGGTAATTGTTACAATCACAACATCTGCTCGATGCAGAAATTTCACTTTCCAAACATCATAAGATGTGGCAATGCCAAACAAAAATCGTGTGGTGAAAGTACGACATGTGATGAGGATGGACTTGCTGAAACCCAGGCTCCAGCTCCTCTAGCTGACAGGGAATGCAAACCTCTGTGGCATTCAGGGCAGACAACAGTTTGTAAATCAAAATTGCCAGAGGACACTTGACTAGACTCCAGACAGGCATGGTAATGGTCTTTCCAGGCAGATCTTGATTTATTTGCTAAGTCATACCAACAGCTTTCTGGAATGTCAGATTATTTAGGTCTTTCCTAATTATGTCTTTCCAGCGTTTCTTAGGGCCACCTTGTGGACGTTTTTCTGATAACCACCCAAAGAAGCACATTGTGGGAATTCGATGGTTGGGCATTGGAGCCAAATGCCCTAGCCATTGCATACATCGTCTTATAAGTTTGATGTTTATAGTGTCAGGATCTCCCCATCTTTGTCTTATTGTTGTAATTGAGATATGAAATTCCCACTGTGTTGTGGTAGAGATTTCAAGACATGACCGAAAACATCTATAATAATGAAAAGAGTTCAATTTCTGCTTCAGAGCCATATAACAGTGTAGAGAGCACACAAGCATTATATATTTTGCGTTTTGTTCATGTAGTCAGATTTTTGTCCTTAAACACAGCTTTATATAAAGCTCCAAATGTCTTGGATGCTTTCACAATTCTGCAATTGACATCCAAGTCTAATTTCCCTGAAGCTTCAATTTTGGACCCAAGATATGTGAAATCTCGCACATATTCAATGTCACCATGTTCAGTACGTATAGGACTGCAATCTTTGGAACATGTCTCCCTACCTGCAGCCATGACCTTAGTTTATGGAATACCCAGTGATAAACCAAAATCTTGACTTGTCTTCATATATTCAGTCACCGCTCTTATAGCCCCTGATCTAGTAGTTGGCAGCAGGGCATCATCATCCACATATTGACAGTCAGTTAGCAGCGTTTCAGTAAATTGTGCGTGTATCTCCGAAATAGCTTTTGTCATACTTGTAATTGATCATTACACCTACACTAGGATCCTGTACTCTTGCACTCCAGCATTCCATTACAAAACACGCGTATAGATTAAAAAGCACAGGAGCCATGCAACAGCCTTGCTGTAGTCCGTTATCAACACTGATTGGCTCTAGCAAGGTTCCATTTAGTTTGATTTGAGCTGTCATTCCGTCATGGAATGATCTGATGATGTCAATGGTGTGGTCTGGAACTCCAAGCTTCTTTAACGTTAACCACATGGCTGAGCGTGGAACAGAGTCATACGCCTTTTTAGATCTTTTTTTTAGATCTTTTTAGATCTTTTTAGATCTTTTTTTTAGATCTCTAGGTAGTCAAGCCATGACTTTTCAAGAAGTTGACGTGCTGTGAAAATCATATCTGTGCAGCTCCTTGAGCCTCTGAAACCACACTGTGACTCTGGTAGTACCTCCTCAGCAAGATTTTGTAATCTTGTTTGAATGATGGAGGCTACAACTTTCCAACTATGTCCAGCAGGGCAATGCCTCTCCAATTGTCACAGCTTGTGAGATTGCCTCTCTTTGGCATAGGAACCAACACAGCATTTGACTAATCTTTAGGAACAGATTTTTCTTTCCATACTGAGTAAACTAAATCGAGTAAATGAGTCAAGAAAAAGTCTCAGCACAAGCAACTTTCATCGTTTCTGGCAGAATTCCTAAACTTCCTACCGACTTTCCACTTTTTAGAGTATTCACTGCCGATTTCAGATCTTCACTAGATGGCAGGTCATCAAATTCAGATCGATATGGTCTCTGTTCAATTTTTCCAATTCGGCAACGTCAAAGCTAGTTATGACATTCAGTACTTTGTAAAATGGTGTCTCCACTGCTGCTGCTGTGCACTAGTCGTGACACATAGAACACCATCATCATCTGCAACTATTGCAGTTTTCATTGGAGCAAGGCCACTACGACCATGCTTCGTTTCTCTTATGCATTTCCACATATTTCTACCAAACTTTCGTTTTTTGGGCCTCCTCAGCTCTTGCTACAAACCATTTGTTCTTTGCTGTTTGAACTGCCAACCGTGCCTTTGTATGAGCCTCTGCAAATACGTGATGATCCAAAGCATTGCTTGTACTAAGCCATTCGATGTACATTTTGTTTCTCTTTTGAAGTAAGGGATCAAGGACTTTCATATTGTCTGTAAACCAGTCATGGTGTTTCCTCTGTTCATTACTTAGAACAGACGTGGCTGTCTCAACTAGTGCAGATTTCATTAGTGACCATTTTCCTTCCACAGTCTTAGTGTTTGTCCAGTGTTAGCTGAGTTTAGCACAAACTTGATTTTGGAAATCACCTCTGGCTGAATTTTGATCTTCGTCATCTGTTCGACTTGTACGCAGTCTAGAGACTGCAAACCTGTGCTAGTACCAAAAGGGAATCCTCTTTCATGACTTTGTTGATGTTCTTTGTGCAGGAAATCGACCCCAAGAGACTTGCAAGTTCTCCATGGGTAAACAAGTGAGAGATGGCGCAAGTGACGCCATCCCTACGACGTCCCGGCCTTGCAGCCATGCTTTTCTCACTTGCTAGTCTGACAAGGTACTCAAAGGATGGAAAAAATTATAAGCGATGGAACTAGAGTATTGGAAAATGGTAGACAACCACAGAGCAAGTCAAACTTCGGGTGCCGCCATTTACATCTGTGCATACACGCACACGCACACACACACACACACACACACACACACACACACACACACACACGTGCACACGCACACACACCACGTGCACACGCACACACACACACACACACACACACACACACACACACACACACACACACACACACACACGTACATACGTACACACACACGTACATACGTGCACACACAGCTAGGAAGCTTTTATGTAGAGATACATTAAACTAAGAATGTACATATTACAAGAGAGTTAATAATTCTTACTTTTCAGGAATCAAGATGTGATTAAGTTTAGAGGGGTACTGTACTGTTGAACAAATTTCTTGCGTCAGACTTTCTTGCTGCTATAGACTACATTGTCACTTGGACAGTTAAACATGTTAGGTTATAATTACTCTCTGACAAAGCATTGGTTGTGACTTTATCAGAAGAGTATGGTAAAGAACGTTTAGAATCAATTTGTTGCAAATTTTGAGCTCTGTTTTTTTAACTTGAGTTTAGATTAAAAGCTACACTTATAGTTTCTTCAATTAAGTGCTTAGCTCTAATTGTCAAATAGTTATAGCCACTGTTATAGAATGAAAATATACATTTGTTTGTGGATGCATGTGCTCACCAAACTATAAGCTGCATTGATCGACACACACAGTTATAACTCGTCAATATTAACTTTTAGGACTGGAATTTTAGCAAGCAAATTTTGAAAAATCAATCTTATCTATTGCCATTGGTACACTAGCTGTAATTACGGCTCATGGTGACCTTAGTTACACAAACCAAAGCAAAAGAACTAGAACTTTATAATTCATCTTTAACAACTTGGTAATCTAAAGACGTAAAAACCATAATCTGCTTTGTTGTACATGTGAACAGTCTGAAGTAGAATGATATATACGAGTACATTAAATTGGGTAATTTGAATACAGTAGCTAGCTAAGTGTGCATATGCAATGTTGTCGTTTTGCTGTTGGGAGTATAGTAACTGCAATTTGTATTGTTCTTTTAGGGAGGACAGATATTAAGAAATGCAGTTTCAATGTCTTGCTTGTTGAAGAAACCCATTAATATTATTCAGATACGGGCTGGTCGTAGTAAACCAGGCCTACGTCCTCAACACCTCACTGGAATTCGCTTGTTGAGTGACATTTGTCAAGGCAATCTTGAAGGAGATTCTGTTGGATCCATGTCAGTGAAATTTCAACCAAATTCTATGAAGTTTGGAAGATATGTAGCAGATACTCAAACAGCAGGGTATGCATGTGCTGTCTTGCTACTATAATTAGTTTACTATGCAGTCATTAATTCTCACTAAGAATATATTGTAGGTAATGTAGGTAAAGTGCACACTCAAGATATAACATTATGCATGTTTGAGTGAAGACTGCCTATGCATGTGTTTGCAGATTGGTGCGTCCTTTCTTAAAGGCTATATAGCAAGGCTAGAGGATCGCAATGGCGTTTGATTTTCGTGTAATCTATATAGTGTTAGTAAGTAGCATACTAAATGGTATTGATGGTTGATTGTGCATGTGTGCTACAAGAACATTGCTAGTCCTAAACAGCAATTTAATTAACAATCATCACCAAGGTAATGACCTTCCAATGATTTTCACACCAGACCATAGAAACTTGTGAAATTGTCTACTCGTAATACAAAGTTAACAGTATCAGAGGAACAGTGAGAACAAACAACAGCCTTGCTTTATTATTGCTGTTGCAACTTGAAATTGAAGGCATGGAATTATGTTTTGGAACTATACATCTCACTTTGAATGCAACAAGTACAAAATCAATACAGAAAATGTCCTGAACTGGTGACATTACCTCTTAAATGACTTTTGAATACTGAAATATATATTTATGTGCAGAATGTATAGAGATGACGGAGATAAGTATGTAAATACATAAGGGTGAATTTCCATAAGCAATTATTTATTGCATGGTTCTGTATACAGGAGTACTGTACTACTTATTCAGTCGTCTTTGCCATGTCTTTTGTTCTCACCTGGACCGTGTGAAGTTATTCTCAGGGGAGGAACGAATGCTGATATGGCCCCTCAAATAGACTACACTCTAATGGTATGCAGCAGTACTATAACATTGACATAGCATTATATGAAGATTATATGCTTTATGATTAAAATGTATTTCACTTATTCCGAATCTCAGGTGTTTAAAGTCATAGCAGAAAGATTTGGTGTTCAGTTTGAATGCAGGGTTTGTAGAAGGTAAATTGCAGTATGGTAAATTAAAGTAGTTGTGGTTGCATGAACCAATCTTTGTCGTATGCTATTGCGTAGAGGTTACTATCCTAAAGGAGGAGGAGAGCTTCAATTGTCAACAAAACCTGTTCCCTTTATTAAAGCAGTGCAAATTACGGACCGAGGTGAAGTGACAGAAGTTAGAGGACGAGCATTTGTTGCTGGTGTATTACCAGTGAAGGTAATAATACCTGCTTCATATATTTGGACTGTTGTTGGTTTTAACACCTTAGATGAATTACGTGTTGCTAGTACTACATCAAGCTAACTTTTGAATATTTTTGCAGCTGGGTGATTTTCTTTTTCTGTGCAATCACTTTAGATGTTCTAATTGTGTGTCTGATTGTGTAGATTTTAGTAAATACAGTATTTTGGGATCTTGGAAATCACATCTTTGAGGATTTAGCTGACCTGATAAATTGATCTAAAGTTTACTTGCCTATTAATGACATTGGGAATTACCAAGAGGGTGTAATAGGAATTGCTGGTTGATTGCATTATAATGTTCTGGTTCCACACTCTACCATAGTATATGGACTGCTAATAATTAGTATGACAAAGAGCAACCATCAATGAATGTATGCCTCTGGTTGAAAGTCATTCTAGAGCAATATCATATTTACTGCCCGAGCACCATTTATTGCACAAGCTGTATCATAGGCGAGTGATAAAACGGCGAGAGGGCAAGAAATATGATATTGCTCTGGAAGAAGGGTGGTAACCGGCACATGGCCCCTACCCAACATTCCAGTGGACTCCCATGTAGTCAGCTTTCTTGGTTTAGTGATGGTTTAACTATTTGGTCGGAGATAGCTTACTTTTGCAAGCTGCACTTGACTGACTGGGACTTGTTAGCTTGTTTGTGGTTTACATAATAAAATGCATGGTGTGCAAGATGGCCTACATAGTTTGCATAGAGGTGTTGAATATCAGGTCCTGAACTGTGAGCGTTGTGAGAGCTGGCAGTAACTGTGGAATGTGCAATAACTGTAGAAAGTGTGCAATAACTGTGGAAAGTGTGCAATAAATATACGTATATACAGTCATGAGGTTTTCATCAAATGATACGATGTGTAGAAGTTTTCTTTTGAAGGCTCCTACATGTTGCATTAGTACGAGAATTTATGTCAATGCGGCTGTGCTACCTGAAAGCAGGTACATTAGCTAATAGTGCAATGTGAGCTAAGGATGTTTGGAATGGCAGCTAAACAACTGGGAGCACTAGGCATGTGAAAACGTCCAAAATGCTTTTGTGTGTATATACAGTTCTTTCTATACTGTTATAAGTATACAGGATAGAGGTTATTACTAGCAGATACATGGCTTAGTTTATGGAAGGTAAAGCTTAATTGTTCTACTAGATGCATATTTGTTCCCATAAATTGTACCCACATTATAATAATGGCTGTACGCTTGAGTAAGCATGTTGTATCAGGATTGAGTAAATGGCAGACTGAATTGCCACTAGACGACTAAATCATACCAATACCATGATTCTAGATAAAGTAGAATGCAAACTGTCAATGTTGCTCTGCCTATCAGACCATGCTTTCCAAAAATTCCTATATAGTCACACTTTATACACTAATTTTCAAGAGCTTTCCTAAACCTCATTTTGACAGTAAAGGTGGCCCGTGCTGAAACACTTGCATTAAAACTACTCAGGCATCAATAACTATGTGCTAAGTTTTTGTTAGTTTTGTTACTGTGAACTCGTGAAAGTCTTAAATACAGATGCGCATGTATGTGGAGTTGAAAGTGTGAGTGTATCAGTGATGTTACAGAGATAAATGCATGCAACCACTGTGACTGAATCCCATAACAAGTTTGCTGGCCATCACAAAGTAAGCACACCTTGAAATTGCACTCTCTGTTTGCAGAGGCACACTGTAATGGTGCTCTATGTGCTATCCTGTCTACACTGCTGCCTCCATTATGGACCCCGTCAAATGTTGTCTAAGATTTAGAGATGGTTTGCTCTATCAATAATTTGTTAGGGAATTGGTCAATTTATCTAATTGAATTATAATTAATATCAACTAACTAGAAATTACTGGCCCACCAACAAAGGCAATGACAAACAGTGTATGACTCTATTCTTGTAATAATAGTAATAATATAGTTTCTTTCACATTCCAAATAAGGTGCAGTTCCCACTTAGGGGCAGACATAGACTACTTACAGACAAACTACATATACACCACTATCACTACAATACATACAAAGAAAAAAGAGACAACTATATATGACAACTAAGTACTATACCCATCCCTATGTATTATAGTATTTCTTTAATGAAACTGTATACGTTGAGTACAACAGCATCACAAAGTCAACTTCTTCTTCCACCCTGACAGACTTCTTTCATGTTGCAGGTAGCAGCAAGGATGGCTCATTCTGCTACCAGAATGCTACAGCAGCAGCTCCCTAGTGTTTGTGTTCATATTGAAGTTGTGCAAGAGTCACGGGAAGCAGCTGTTGGTACAGGAACCGGTTTGATGTATGCCTTATACTTATGACTGCTTGATACAATTTTAACTAAGGCGCCTTCTTACATTAAGTTCAACCATTCTTCGTTTACAGAGTTGTGGCAGAGACTTCAACTGGCTGTCTCTTAGCAGGATCTGCTTTAGGCAAAAAAGGTACAGCAACTACAATTGTAGATACACTTGCAAATGCTCAAAGTATGAAATAGCAGTATCATAAATTGAATTACTTGTTAATTAATTATGTTATTAGTTGTATGTTATTGCGCAAATAATTTTATCTGGTAAATGTGCAGCAGTGGATCGTCCTGGTTTAGTGCTAACTGATTTTACAAAGCTTGCTTAGGCATGTGGGGTTTTGCAGCAGAGGCAATTCCTACTGTTGAAGTTTTGACGGGCACACACGTGTGCACGCATGCATGTGTGATGGAAATGACTTTAGCTGCCCGTATCCATTTGATATTGGTGTTTTTCAAAGGTCAACCAGCAGAAGATGTTGGAGAGACTGCTGCAAGGATGCTCATTGCCAATTTAGAAAGTGGTGGGTGTGTAGATGAATATTTACAGGATCAAGTAAGGAATCATATCAATCGGATCTGGTTATTAAAGTTTGTCACATTTTGTATGTTCTGGCTGAAATTTGCAGTTAATTATATTTATGGCGCTTGCCAAAGGAAAGTCACGAATTCGCTGTGGTGCCATTACTCTTCACACTGAAACTGCAATTGAGATAGCTCAACAGCTAACAGAGGTATGAGAATGCTTGCGCGTTTAGGAGCTTGTACACACACATTCAGAGTGCTTTATCCCCATTCTATTGAACTGATTATCTCATTGCCATATTCCAGGCTAAGTTTATGATTGAGAAGGTGGCAACAGGCAGGCGGGAAGTATTTGACATTTGCTGTGAAGGAATAGGACTCACAATCAGTCAATAAATTGGACTACTTGCTAACATCTGTCGTCTGGTGCTCTTGTAATGCAGCAGCCCCAGAGCTGCAAACCAATGGGCTGCTAGTATTAACATCTCGTAATAGGATAACTTTCTGAAATTGTATGCTCATCAAACGAATGAGCCCTTGTTAAAAAATATCAGTACATAAATGTAGTTCAGTTGTGCATGCGTTATTGTGTGTGTGTGTGTGTGTGTGTGTGTGTGTGTGTGTGTGTGTGTGTGTGTGTGTGTGTGTGTGTGTGTGTGTGTGCACGCACGCGCACTCTTGTGTACTGCATATTGTCTACTGTCTGTGCCTCAACCATCTACAGTGGAACCTGTCCTTGCAAACCACCTGACAAAGGCGGGCATCTAAGAAATGTGGATAGTTGTTGACAGTCCCTTGAAACTCAATAAATTTGCATACATTAGGAGCCCAGAAAAAGTGAGCATGTGTAAATTACAAATAGCAGACATAATTCTACAGTCATAGGGTATGTTTGACCTTTGAATGCAGACATTGCAGAGACTGATAGTGCTGACAATGATAGCGATAAAGAACCAGATCAAGCTGAGGAGACTGAAGATCAGCTGACCTCAAACACTCCATTGTGCCCAACAGCTTAATTAAGCTTCATTCACTCAAAGCAGACATGGGTGACTTGCATTCTCACATGTCATCATCTTGCATTGTGATCAAGAAGGCCATTGTCAGGAATCAGAGCACACTGAAGCAGTTTACCATTGATGGCTATTTTGTGTGATTGTCACATTCATCCTGACATCTACTGTATGTACTGCTTCATTATTTCTGGTGTACGGATAGTGGTTGCTTTCATGTGTTTGGCTACATGTACATATGTTGATCTGATTTAATACAATACATACAGTGTATTTGGATTGTCACTACGTTGCATACAAGAACATGGTGTACATGAATTGCTTTACAAGTACGAATGCCAGTCTGACAATTAGGACCACCTGAGAATTAAAAGCAGTTGAGGACAGTCAGTCCCTTGGGTAGTCGCATAATTCACAGGTTCCACTGTATTTGTCATTTGGTCTACCTGCCTGCCTTCTACATGTAATTCTGCATTAGATAAGAACAAAAAACATTGACATTATCATTTATCAGTAACACCTTTATGGCCAGTGGAATGCACTGAGGCATAGTAACAATAACAAACTCATCTCTTAGTATTTCAGAGTCGGATCTTGAAAATTAGATTCCTGTCTGCTAATGATCGATTTGCAAGCAGTTTTAAATCAGTCATAGGACAGAAAGACAAGATCAAGGTAAGCTTGTTGGTATAAAGTCTCCAAGAATCCTAACATGAAGATATAACATAAATGCTCGAATGTATTGAACAAGTATTTAAAACTGATCATGTCTGTTATAATCAAAAAACTACACAAATTCCTCAGGCAAGTTATAGTGTGCAGCAGTTGACATGGCACTCCATAACTATAAACAAGCTCAGAAACAACAAATCAATGCTACCAGTTCTTTCAACCAAATTTCTAAGCTTTGCTTTGTGTCTGCAATTGTTACATTTATTGCTGTCTTGCTTTTTTTAGAACATCCCTTTCGAACCTAAAATCGTACTAAAGACAAAAAGGGACATGCCAAATATACAGGAACTAAACACTTGTCTACAATATATTCCAAAGCTATATGTTAAAGGAACACAGTCACGATTGCCCTTGGACTCCAGTGTGGACACGCTCATCTCATGCTGAATTCAAGTTTCTCCCAAATACATAAAGCTTCAATCAAAGGTGATTTCAGAATAGGTAATCAGATTTATAGACACTTCCACATCCTATCAGTGAGCATTTCTGGATCTTTTTTGGCACATTTTTTATTAGAACACGTGACAGGACGTCTACCATGCATGCTCCTTTCCTTGAAGCATGATTCCTCATTTAATTAAAAGACATGGTAATGCATGGAAAGGGCTGGACGACCTTGTAAAGAACTAACACTCCTTTGGATTTTTGCAGTTCCTGCCCATTCCAGAGCTACAAGCTAAAACACAGCCTCACTTACACAAATTAGAGTGTATTTTCTCTAAAGAATGCTCAAGAGCCGACTGACTGCCAAGACAGAGACTTGCAAAACCAATCATCCTGTATATAGTATATAGCAAACAAAATCCTGTTCATAGCAATCCACTGCAACTTGGCTCAGCTAGATTTTTTAGCTTCTCCATAATCGGATTCACCTGACAGCATCGTTTCATCTCTCGAAACGCCATATATCCTCTGATCTAATCTAAGTTTGAACAGAATCTAGACTTAAAAGTGAGGCTAAAGCAACCTGCGCTCGCACGCAGTGTCTACGAGCATATGCATAATTGTGACCGTGTTCCTTTAAGTTACTCATGATCAGCATCAACTCACTCCAGAGAATCGATTTCACTCAATAATGACACATCCTCATTCATATGATCTCTAATAAACACTCTTATTGTATACACTTACATGATAAGCACCAGCTGCAGGTGGCAAAGCCAGATCTCTAGGCATGTCAATCTACAAAACAGATGCCTAAATACTATAGCCTCATCCTAATCACTACAGTGCTTCATGTCCAAAGCAAGTTTTCATCTTGATTTGGAAATATCACCAGAGCATTGACAGTATGAGTTAATTATACATACATTCCTTACAACTGTTGCTAGTGTGTAGCATAAGGATAGGTTATTGTATCATTAGGGTGCTATATGGCTTTTAGAAGCTTAAAGGGGAACTCCAACGAAAATACAACCTGATCTCAAAATGTAGGCTTTATCCTGAAACTTTGTGCTGTGCTACTTTCAGGCAAACAGTCGCTTTGGTAGCAGAGAAAATGCGGGTTATGTACGGAGCATGCGCCAGGCTCTGTCAGGAACCATCCACTGTCCACTGTCAGAAATGGGCAGTTTAAATTTGGTGGAGCTGATCTGATGGGCCGTTCCAGAGAAATTCTCACGTGAGTGCAGGCAGGTTCGATCGGCTTAGACGTTGACGCACTTTTGCTCTAGACGCCGAAAGAAACTTGCCCGTGCATGGTTCTACGTGAGTCTCTTATGACGTAGGACAACAAAGGTCAAAACGTAATTGCATGTATGCGGGACCTACATGAACAAAGGCCTAGTTTGAGGTCGTGTCATCACTTCGAAGACGTTGGTGCCGTTGTGTTGCCGGGAACAGGTGTATCTAACGTGACAGGAATTCAAAAATTTGCCTAAACGGCCAAACAAAGGGTAGGCGTTTTTCTCGAGACCCGGATATGTGCAAAAATATCTTGCCTCTATGAACGTCACCCACAATAATCAAAACGCTCCGCGTGTACCGTCCAACGTCGGGAACGGGCAGTTTAAATTCGGTGGAGATCCAATACACCGTTACAGAGATATTCACGCGCAAGTGGAGGCGGGTTCCATTGGGAGGAAATCGCGTTGTCGCAGAAGAAGTCCGGAAGACAATGACAGCTTCACTTTTGACCTCCATTGTTTCAGCGTGCACAAGCAAAATTTGGTAGTGCTGCGACTCACCATTAGGGAGATCCGCGAGTACACACACACACACACACACACACACACACACACACACACACACACGCATGCACACACGCAAACACACACGCATGCACACACACACACGCATGCACACACACACACACACACACACACACACACACACACACACACACACACACACACACACACACACACACACATGCACACACACACACACACAAATAGCTCTCTTATATAGTTAAAGATTCAGGGTTATACGAATTCAAGGTAATGCCATTCGGGTTGAGTAACGCGCCCGCAACATACCAAATGATGATGCAAGCACTACTACGAGGACTGGAGGAGTTTGCTGTGTTCTATTTAGATGATGTCCTAGTATTCCCGAAAAATCTCAAAGAGCACCTTCGCTTCGCCCTTGGTGTTGGTCTTTGAGCAGTTCAGGGAAGTGAATCTAGAATTGAAGCCGAACAAGTGTCACATAGCAAGATTGGAGACACTGTACCTGGGTCATATCATCTTGAAATACGGCGTCAGTCTGGAACCAGGAAAAACGGATGCCGTGTGTCAATTTGCCGAACTAAAGAATGTCAAGGAACTACAGGCGTTTCACGGGTTGGCGTCAAACAGACGGAATGGTAGAGCGGATGAATCGAACCCTAGTAGGAATGCTGGTGAAACACACAGAATTTTATGGTGAAGAGTGGGATAGATATCAGCCTTGTCTGCTATTTGCGTACATGATGAAAGTGCACTGTTCTACGTGCAAGTCACCGTTATTTCTATTGTATGGCCGGGATGCCCGGATACCGACGGAAAGTCATTGGAAGACCCAAAATCAGCCGTGCAGCTTGACGTAGATGATTATAAAGTGGATGTTCTTTGGGATTTTCTTCTGCGTGAGAAATGGCTCGGAACAATATATATTTTGAAGCTCAGGAATGCTACAAGGGTCAGTATGACAAAAAGGCTACTCCAGTCAAGGTGAATATTGGTGATCGGGTTTTGGTGAAAAAGAAGATTCGTAGGAAAGGAAGTTTTAAGTTGTTTATTCGAGAGTCCTTATCGTGTCATGGGATCAGGGAGTAACACGTCCAAGTTCGTCCGATCACAAAACCGACAGCAGCTTTAGAGACATTCAGTTTGGAGAAAGTTCGTCTCTGCCCTTCAGAAGTGCCAGATCTGGATGCTGTAACTCGGGGACACGGTCATCAAGTTGCTCGAGGACGAGCAAGCAAGTTGGGAGGGGGAAATGTAATACCGTCTTAGATTTTAGAACACTGTTGATAGTTGTTGATGTCACGTAGTAGTACATAGAGAAGTTGATCACGTGTTCGGAGAGCACGGTTCTGTCTTAGATGTCGTAGAGTGTGTGCTTTAGTTGTTTGTTGAGAATGAAGAGTGACTGCTACAGTGACATGAGCACCTGGGCGTTACATAAGACAGTATTACTCATGCACATCCTTTGAAATCTGGTCGAGTGGTAGTCTTGCTAGTCGAGCGGTTAGACTAGCTAGCGTTCTGCCAAAGAATCAAAGAGTCGTCGTTTCATGCCGTCCACCAAAATATCGCCACACACGGCAGACGTCTCTTCTTCATTCATGAGATCTCATGGCATTTACAAATGATTTGTTTGTGTAATGCAAAAGCACAGTATCTTTCCATCTGATTATTGAACTAGGTAAAACGACCATAGGCTGTTAGACTACCATTTAGCATCACTTTTTGATAAGTACTTCCAAAATCAGTTTAGTATAGTTTTGGTCCAGACTAGAGTTCTCGCGCTCTCTGGTCTGGAAGTTTGAGGCTATCATATTTCTTGCCCTCTCGCCTATGGCTCGTGCGATAACTGAACGGTGATCGGGCAATAAATATGACATTGCTCTGGTACAAGAGTGATAACCGACTTAGTTACCGGCACGTGGGCCCCTACCCAATGAGCATTCGAGTAAACTGCCATGTAGTCAGCTTTCTTGGTTTAGCAATGGTTTCAACTATTTTGTCAGAGATAGTTTACTTTTGTAAGCTGCACTTGACTGACTGGGACTTGTTAGCTTGTTTGTGAAGTTTGTGGTTTGCATAAAATGGCATGCAAGGTGGTCTGCATGTTTGCATAGAGGTGTTGCATATCAGGTCATGCACTGTGAGGGTATAATAATGCGTGCAATAATTGTGGGAGCTGGCAATAACTAAACTATGAGGGCACTTGGCTGAATACAGGTATTATTGCACCATTTACAAGAACGCTCATTAGGTAGGGGAGATGTGCTGGTAACTAAGTGAGAGTGAGATAATAACCCGAAGTAACTTATTGCACACTAACTGTGCAATACCTCATATACACCATCTCAATACACCACCTCAATATGCCATTGTGACTGGTCGCACGTCACGTGAAGACATATTTATACTGAATAAAAGGGCCCAGCACACCCACAAAGATTTCATTGATACTGAGTATATTATATTGGTGGAAATGACATAGAGCCACTAGCAACAAATGTTTCTGGTTTCCTGTTTGAGCATGCCATTCTCCATACGCTGGTTCAATAAAAATGAATACTTCACGTGCTACTGTTCCCGGATAAGACAGAATAACAATCCGGCCGGTTTCACTAGCTCGTTACATATGCAACATACTGTAAGTCAACTAATTTTTGCAGTCACTTTAATTTTGCAAATTTTGCAAAGAGCAGCCAGGTTGCCAAATTTGATCGTTTCCCAAACTTGGTTGTCATCAAGTTACGAGCATTCAACAGCAAATACAGTAAAATCAGTCGGCGTTCCCAATGGCGACTGTAAACCAGACTCCAAGAAATTGCCTTAAGTTAACTGCTCCAATTTTATAATCACACTTAGGCACAAGCACTGCAATCAAGCCACCACAGCAACCATGGTTTAAAACAAAATGTAGATGACTGTCAAAAACGTAGACAGCACTTTACATTGTCTAAAGCAACACACAGAAAATGGTGTCTTTGTCAATACACCAACAGCAAAAAAGTGTTTGGCTAGGTTCTTGACCTTTTGACCAAAGCTGTTGTTTGACATAAAGAACTCTTAGTTAATTCACTTGCAAAAACTGACAAAGTAATGATGGACCTTCCGGGGTGAAAATTGGACTCTAACCAGATCCTGGAGCTGTGCAACAGACCGCGCCCTATAAGATCCACCAAGATTACTCAGTGTACAAGGTTTTCTAATGTGCACTACTGGCTTTGTCAGCCATCGTAACACGGAAGGTATGCAATCCCAGCACACTAGCTGTTTCAAACAATTTCATATTGCTCAGACATTAATTAAGCATTATGAATGCGTTTAAACTTTATATTCAGTTTGTAAAGTTACTGTACAGCTGCTGTTATGTAGCTAGGGTAGACACCTGTGTGTATCCTGTCTACCGGCAGCATTACCAAGCCATGCCCTCAATACTGAAAAGTCAAGCAGGAGTTGTTAATTAATGAATTAATTGGCTGGCGTGCATGTACACTAATTGAGTAACAAACACAATTTGATGGATTAATGCAGCCTCTGCGTGTAGACTAAATCACTTGTGAAGAGTCTTTCTCAAAGGTGCCCGCTCACGATTCAACACGCACGCACAAGCACACCCACGCAAACTTGAAAGCGTGCCACGATTTCAAGTTGTGTCATAACGAAGCAGAACTAGGGAATATCTTAGGGTGCACCACGTTCTATGACATACAGTCTTTATTCCTAGTATAAAGAGAAAGGCGAATCGCGTTCTTGTCCGCCACAGCAGTTTCCCTCCTCATACTTGACATTTCAGGAAAGCTAACGACAAGTGTGTTAGGTTCTTTATCCACACATTTACCATTTACCATCTTGAGATAGCTTGCTGTTGAACGACAAAGTGCTTTGTCGATCGTTTCCTAGTTGCAAATGACCCGGAAACGGGTGGAGCACAGAGCATCACTTAATGGCATCTGAAACTCAGAGCGTTAAATAAGCCATGGAGAGGTGCCGGCAATGCAGATCGTGCATCTATCTTTACATGGTAGCTACAAGAGCTGAGGAATGCCCTATACTCGTAGCGACAGACGATGCACAGGTAGTGGTGTTTCTTCTAAGGAAATTCAACAACTGCAAGTCAGATGTATGCGTTGGTACACTGCTAAGCTAGTCTACAACTTCACACATGGTAGATATCTGTCCGGATGCCATCGTGCTAGTGCACACTCTGTGCTCCACCCATTTTTTGGTCATGTGCAACAAGGAAAAGATCAAGAAATTGCTTTTTTGTTCAACAGCATGTTATCTCAAACTGGTAAATGGATAAGTGTGTGCATAAAGGCACGATTTCAAGTTTGCGTGGGTGTGTCTGCGCGTGCGCGGTGAATCTTGAGCGGGCACCTTCAATTAATTAGCTTGATTACAAAATTTTGTGCATGCAAATCACGTGCGAAACAATTCAACTATTGAATCTCTTGCTTCAGATTGCAAAATATTGTCACTTGCGAAATGACTCTGGCTCCAGTTTGCGAAATTTTCTCGCTTGCGAAAACTATTTGATTTAGGCAGTCACAGCACATCATGGGCAATAAACTTTACAACGCGGGCATACAACGCTTACAGGTTGCGCAGAGTTGACTTGAATTTTAACGAAAATGCCGTCAAGCTCACGAACATGCTTGCCGACGTGCTCTACAGAACAGACAGACATAGATGCAAACGTTGAGTTTTACGTCTAGTAAACTAAAGCTGCTTGCCTGGTGCAATAGCAGGAAACGTGTTCAGCAATGGAACGTGTCCATGTCCATATGGCGAATGTTGCTGCGGAAAGTTGGAGTAATTCATCGGAAAAATTGGAAAAATTAGTTACGCATGCGTCGACTCTATCTCAGTCCCGCACGCTAACATTTCCAATCTCCCGGATCGGCGAGCGTCGTGCTACTGTACAGTAAATGTACTATTTACAGCATTCATGGTACTATAGTCTCTCTCGGTAAGTTATTGGTATGGCTAGCAGACCAAGGTTTGCTGTAGAGCGTGCAATAAGCGTCTACGGAGGCAGTGAGTTGAATGTAATGTTATGTAACGATAGTCAGGGGCCTCACGGTGTGCTCTGTCACAGATCTGGCCTTACGTGGAGTGAGAGTTAAGATACAAAATGCGGTAACTATTTCAGAGGTATGATATGCGCATTTTTCTTGTTCTGACGTCACTGGTTAGTCAGTTGTGTATTCTAGTTTGCCATTCCGCCAAAGGTGAGAGAATGTACGTTCAACTGCTCTGAGTTTCTATATGACTTTACAGCAGAAAGAGACATCATGAGACGGGCAAAGGAAAGAGAAAGAGCTCGCGTAGCAGCAGTTGCTGACGCAGCAGGAAATGATGCACCTGAAGGTCCCATGCCTCGTGATGCTAGTCAAATATTTGAGTCTGTGAGAGGAGGAGAAGTGCTGCAGCCAATCGTATGCGCAAGTAATACAACAAACTTGCAACCTAGTACGTCAGTTCAGGCAGGCACACTGACAAGTTTTTCTGAGTTTGAAAATCAAACTTCGACTCCATTTGAGGATATGGAGCTTCGGACGATTGATGATATGAGTGAGTTGAGGACAATACTGCAGCCAGCTGATGAAAATACTGGGAGTGGAGCAGAGGTAACAGAAACGTCCGCTTGGTCTGATCGGTCTAGTGAGATTCAACCGAATGCACCTCCAACGTCAAACGTAGATACTCAGAGATTGCAGTCTGTTCAGGGGGGATCAGGTAGTAATAAGCCCATTCCTAAAGCAAGGCCAAATCATGCGGCAGGCCAAGGGCAGTCACCTGTACCTAAACCAAGAAACAGGCCATTGCAAGAACAAACTCCGAAACCGCTGGCGGCAAAATTGCCTCCTGGAGCACAGGTTAGGTTTGACTTATGTTTATAGATTACTAATTTTTGAATTATTATGGTGGCTGTTTGTAGCAATCTTCATTGGTTACTTTAAAACAGTTGAAGGAAACCATTTTAATTTTGTTATGATCAATAATGAAGACTTTTATTAACAACAGGTGAACAATCTATTTTAGGCTAATGTACAGATCAAGATATATCGTAATTTTAGTTTTATTTAATTAGTTTTAGTATTAATTAACTAATGCCTGTTAGGTGGTGTTTTAGTTTTGTAAACAGTGGGAGGTGGGAGATTTGTGTAGATTATGGATATCATTCGTGATTGGCAACTGTTATGTAGCCAACTGTTTTGCAAGCTGCTCTTCAACAACAACCGCTTACAGAACCTGAACCTCCTCCTTATCCTGGTCATCCAGTCACTACAACAGACAGTTTTCCAACTTTTACATCAACAATGGAAATGTTTCCTTCACCTCAGGATCTACCTCCACCATATCGAGTAGGTGACATGAGACCTCCACCAATTCCTCCGGTACAGTAAACGTTCATGTCATGTAAGTCGTACTTAGTATGTTGACAATGATTGCTTAGCGACTTCATGGTCAAGAGACTAACATGAGGCAGAGTTGCCCACCTCCATCTGTACCAGTGAGAAACCACCAAACCCAGACTGGTTGGAAAAAAGAAGATTTGGGACTGATTGATCCTTTCTTTACTCTAACAGCAGCAGAGAAATCTGTAGTTGAGAAAATTGTCAGTATGGGCTTCCTTCCCAGAGAGCGGGTAGCGAGAGCAGTGAAACAGCTAGCTAGTGAAAAGGAGGTCAGTAAGTTAGAAAATGTTTTGTATACTGAGGTTGTCGCAGCTGAGAAACACACAGTGTGACAAGTTGACTGCAAGTGTGATGTCTGTTGTTACTTGTAGATTGTTGATTTCTTGGTCAATGTTGATAAGATAGTTGGAATGCCGTTCAACTACCCAGCAGACAGTGTGGAACTTGCTCTCACATATAACAAAGGAAACATGGATGAGGTGTGATTTCTGTATCGTTGTCAACTGTTCAGTTGGTGGTGTTATAATATGTTCTTTCTACAGACCTTGGACCATCTAAAGACAGTTAGTGAGCTGAAGGAGATTGGTTTTCCAGAAAAACTTATCCATGAAGCATTGCATAACACCAAGAATGACACAGAGAAAGCAATTGATTATATCATGAATCACTTGTAACTGAATGGTCAGTGACTAAATACATGTATAGCAAATAAAGCATTTATTGTACTAGTGTATGTATGGTGAAGGACTCTTGTCAATGTAACCGAAATTCTTTGTCATTAGAGACTACAAGTTATCACAGCAACCATTTTCATTCTCGATTAGTACACAGACACGGACACACAATGTAGACAAATGGACAGACAGACACGCAACACATGGATAAGGAGCTAAGATAAGACGGTCATGCCCCCTGTCAGATGACTGGGTTCCTGTGCACTATGCAGGCGCTATGGGTTGTGCTAAGCAATCTCCTGGAGCCTGGCCAGGTGCTCGCAGGAGCCCCAACTGCGATGCCAACTGTGGTGTAGGCACCTGCAGTCCCACCCAGACCCCAGACTGACTTTGTCGCAGTCGGGGGCCTTTGCCACCCCAGTCAAAGAAAAGATACTCATTTTTATACTCAAGTCAATAGAGGCAGTTGTGCATGAGCTTCTTGCCCAAGGAAATTATGCCATAACTCGCCATCACTTGTGACTTGAATTTGTAACCCTGTAGGGTCCCAGATGTACTCACTCCATAAGATGACTAGGGACTCTAACCAACTTAGCTCATTCATTCATTCATTGTCTGTTACTCGTGCACACACACACACACACACACACGTGCACACACACACACACACACCACACACACACACACACACACACACACACACACACACACACGTTATTCACTTCAACCTGCCAAGGTTTCAGAAGTTTTGCCATTCATCATGTAAATGTAATAATACTGTGCGATGTCCAAATGTAGCCAAACATGTGAAAGTCACAGAAAAACATGTCTTGAATTGGTTGCCACGTTGACAATTAATTATTCGATTAGTAAAGTAGTGGTTGCTGAGATTAGGGTTGGCATTGTTACGTAATTCTGACATTATGACGAGGCATAAAAGGATGTCATGATGTAGGGGCAGCTGCATAACAACATACTTCAACATCCCAGCCATTTAATGAATTTGCTCAAAACAGGTTCTTTGATATTTATAAGGACAATTGTAAAACACACTATTTTGTATCATTGATATCAATTATATTTATGCATTCAAGTCAATGTGCACCTTTGGGCTTCCCGCTTAGAATGAAAGTACTAACAATTTAATATGTCCTAGCAAACCACAGCAACCAAATTAGCTAGTTGATACATATTTCATAAAACGAATTAACACGACTCTACCAAAATGCTTAGCAAGAACAGTCAATAGTCATAATGCATGATGAACATGTCACACATCACGTGGGTAGAGAAAATATTTCATTTGGTCACCAAACTGTCCACTACCTCTCACTTATATCAGTTCAATGTAGTTGTTAGGAAACAGGCCTTCTCGGGCATGAAAACGACCAGTCCACCAGCCACTGTCATCTGTAACACCAACAAGTGTGTAAGAGGCAATGAAACGTTGTGCTTGACATCGTACAGATATTGCAAACCTTTCTTCACAATCTCAATAATATCTCCTACACTGAACGTGAGTTCATCTGTGTCCTGAGCCTCATACGGGTAAATAGCTTTGCATTTAGGTAGTGATGGTGGTGGAGGAGGAGGCGGTCTACTCCGAGCAGGGTTTGGTGCTGCTTTACGTCTACCACAAACACCCATATCAACACATGAACAAATTGACTACTATGGCCTTACCCATGCATCATTCCTGCCCCAGGTTGAGCCACTTGCAAGAAGCTTGGGTTGAATTCTTTGCTCTTTCTGTTTGCTACTTGTTTCTGACCTCCACGTGGCATGTTGGGAGCACGTTCCATTGTGTTACGTCGCTTTAGGCTGCCTCTTTCCTGAGTAGCAGCTACCTGTGCCTGTACAGGCCCTCTCTGAACGTTAGGTCTAGGCCTCCCACCGCCAGCTGTCGGTCTGTGCTTTTTGGTAAGTGCTACATACCCTGAACCACGTCGTGGCAAAGTCTGTCCTGGTGCTGCAATAATTTGAACATACAAACTTAAAATGACATAACAGCATCACACATTAAAATACACAACAAGCTCATATATGTCGAATACTACAACAGACGTTTAAATACAAGGATGGGCCAGACAACCTAATTCTTAATTAATCATAAGCCTCTTTTCTTTAGCACTGTTACATTGTTACATCAAAAGTGAAAAATGCAATGGGTCATCTCTACACAATCCACAGAATCTCTGTACAGGTGTATGCTCAAAGAGAGAAATTGGTACATCAGTTAAAGACAACAGACATAGCAAAATAGTCATAGCAGTCTGCTCATTAGTTTATTCCTGTAAAACAAGAAAATATGCAGTGTTGTCTGATTCAGACCCATTATCTTAATTAATAGCCCTGATATCAGTAAACCTACCAGATGTTTGTTAGATATCTTGAGGCTTACATTTGCTGGTCCACTTAGGAAAAAAACAGCTAAAAAAAGACTGACAACCAAGAGAAAAAAATAAACCCAACCCTGTAACATAATGCATAAAACAGTTTGCATGCATTGCTGAGAACATGATATTCTTGATTACTTGCTAAATGAATTGAACAGGCAAGATATAAACCCTCCTAAATGTCAACAATGTAACAATAATGCTTGCTTCCATAACATGAATTGACATCGTATGTCAACTCTGGAATGGCAGTTCAATATCCTGGGCAACCTCTCAAATGAATGCCTATCACTAAAACGAGTAAGCACTGGCCTAAAAGTAGAAAGAATAAGTTACAGTGTTTGCTCTTGCAATCTTTCCTTGGTCAACGTTTCTAGCCACGTTCTAATCTCTAACTAATTTCATATGCACTACATGACGAAAATTGAGCATTGGACTCTTCCTACACATGCACTTCAAGATAAGATTTCCGCACACTATTAAACAAAGAACATCTTTGAACAACAAACTGCTGCCTGTCATCACAAACAATACAGGTATGCAAGAACCATAATATGGCAACAACATATGGTATTCAAGCATGTCGTTATGTGTCCCACGTATGAGCCTTCATAAACCAAATCATATGTAACCAGTCAAGCAACAACATTAAGAAGAGTAAAGTGTTACACACACACGCACGCACGCACGCATGCACGCACGCACGCACACACGCACGCACGCATGCACACACACACACACACACACACACACACACACACACACACACACACACACACACAAGCACGCAGGAACAAAAGTCAAGGTAACAATAAATCGTTGGATTGCGTAAGAGGTAATAATTACGGCAAAGTATGACTTTCAACTTTACTATAATAACTTCCATCAAACACAGAACAGTAAATCAACTAAAGACAGTTATGTGCAGGTTCATTTGCTGGATGCCTAAATATATAAAGCAATAAAGTAACCATACAAATTTGCAATGTGCATGACATTATCGCTTGTTCTAACCATATTTCTTCGATTAAACGCCACGGCGCTTATTTTTAGCTAGGGTTTCAACTGCTGTGTTTAAACAATGGCAGCGATTATTCGAGGGTGGCCATATTTGTTAAGTGCTTTCTGTCTCTGTCTGTGCACTAGGAGTGTGTATGTACACGTATACACTGTAGGCTTGACACCTTTTCACGAGAACAACACACCATACTGGCATGCATTTCACACTTGAAGACATCATGCAGTAAAACAGTATCAGGGCAGTCTAAAGAAACGTTTGCCTCTGAAGAAATCGTACGATTTTTCCTTCAGACTTTGAGCTAGATATATTGGAATTCATTAAAATGCGGTGTTTATTCGAGGGTGGCATTTACATTTTATCTGTACTCTCAGTTGTGGCGTTTAAACGAGGGTGGCTTTTAATGAAGAAATACTGTACTTGTATTGTTTGGTAGTCCATCTGCTACAGTGACAACCAATTTTCCTCCTGCTGTTCTGTGTGTTGCAAACTCCGACTGTCCTCCCTTCTGGAAAGTAACAGCCTTCTTGCCACCGCCACCAAACCCTTGTTTCTTCACATGAAATGGGACTCTGCATAGTACATTAAAACAGAATATGTATAACATAGCTTCAGTGTTCAATCAATTTACAATTGAGCAGCATTCAGCAACAGCATGCATACTAAGCGATCAACCAAACCAAGCTCAGGACTGACGTTGCATTAAAGCTGATCCGCAATGATTTGTCTGTTTGACGCTGATACTGCGATGACAAAACATTGAGAAACTCTGTCTTGAAGACCATCTCCATCACAGTGTCATAATCTCCAGTGTGCAACACGACAAAGTCATCTTGGTATGGACTACACAACACAAAGAAGCTAATCTACACAGCCTTCATTATACAAAATACTGTTAATGATTATATTCAATAGCAAGACATTCTGTACTCAACAAGGAATTCAACTGAAAGCAAACCACATACACAACCTTATGTCTCAAAATGCAACAAACGAAAACCCACAGCCTTCCAAATCATTGTTAATTGGCAGTGTCTACATGTCACAGAAACATCAGATTCACAATACCTGAGTGACAGAGAAGAAATCTCTTCCATTGAAAGTTTTCTTTTAACTACATCTACAACCTGACCTTTCTGTGGCCCTTTTGTAATCTAAACACATGTCTTGTCTTTCCATGTCTACAATGATAGCAAAAATCAATGTACCTTTTCTCTACCAACTAAGTACACAAACTGTGGAGTCACAATGAGATCTCGCTTTGCACATTTAAATCTTCGATCATACTTGTTGACTGTTAAAGCAAATTCAATTTTCTCCCTTTTGCCTGCCATAAATGATTGCCATAAAATGTGACAAGAGCTGCATCAAGGCAATGTAACAAACCAAGAAGAGATCGAACAGCTGGGTTATGCTCCAATCCCAAATAATCACCAAAGAAATTCCTATTGATTGTTCCATGTCGACGCTCTTTCCGATTCAGTACTAAATTGGATGCTACAAGAAAAAAGATGCTTCACCTTGCAACATAATAAAATAATACGATCATTAATCGCAGGTTGTTGACAACTTCCTATGTGAAGTACAACACTAACACTATGCCTGGTATGTACTGACAACAGAGTCAGCAAGTTTAAAAAATGTAAAAAAATTATAACTGCTGTAGAATTCCTTGCTCAAAAGACATGGCAAACATTGTCAACTCTCACACATCCAACTTAAATTTCAAGGCAAAGCAGAACAAGGAAACCACTTAATGCCACGTGCTCTATTTGTGTAGGTGAAATCAATTGATTTTTCTACATGATGACATCCGAGCAATATGAAAGCAGAATGACTTTCCGTTTTAGCAAAAAGGAGAACTTCTGCAGCTGCTATAAAATGGATATTACACATGTCTATAATATACACAAGTTGAACACAAGTCAGTTGCATCTCTATTGAGTATTAGCATTATTACTTACAGAAAGTACATGGTTAATTTCTAAATGCACTCCTGTTTCTTGGGATATTTCAGTTTAAAATCCTATACAACATGTACAAGACGCAGAGTAGTAGCATTACTTCTGTCTTTGTGATAGAGTGTGCACCGGCATTCTCTGTCAGTTTAGACATTGCAAAGCACTCTGCCCATCAATCATGCAACATGCACTAAAAGAGGTGATGTTGAGAGACCACATCTCCATTTCTGATGACTGTGTCGCATCATTATGGTTAAATGGTATTTCCTCCTATTGTGCAGTTGCACATATATGCATCCTGTTTATAATCTGTAGTAGTAAGTTACTATGTGGAGGTTCGTACACTCCTAGTCCAGCAATGTTGAGAGCACCTCTTGTGTGGGACAACTATTTACAAAAAAATTGGACTTAAGATTGTCCAGACTCACTGCCTACTCAAGAAACACGTGTCAAGTAAGAAAAATGTTAGAGACACCATACCAGCACCTCACTGGTTTGCTCCTTGCATCTTAAGAGCCACATGTACGAAGTAAACTATAAATTTTCTCCAAGGAATTACAATCCAATTCACTATCTCTACGAACGCTTTGTTGAACGCTATTTAGTCATATATTATAGTTCTCTTGGTATATATATAGGCGAGTTGTCTGTGTGTGTGTGTGCGCGCGCGCGCGCACGCGCATGCATGCGCACGTTGGTGCGATACCTCAGTTGCTTAGAGAGTCATCTTACGGAGTGTTTACATTCGGGACCATTAAGGGTCGCAAGTTCAAGTCACAGTGATGGCGAGCTGTGGCATAATTTCCTTAAGCAAGAAACTAACACACATTTGCTTCTCTCGACTCAGGAGTAAAATGAGTACCTGATCATTGACTGGGGTCCTAAGCGGCCATCGGCTGTGATGTGACATCAGCCACTGGGGTCCTGGTGAGACTTCGGGTGCTCACACCACAGTTAGCTTCACAAGTCGGTGCTCCTGCGAGTGTCTGGCCCGGCTCTAGGAGTTTGCTAGCGCAGGCCCAGAGTTCCCTGAGTAGCGCACAGGGCTCAGCTTAACAGCTGGGGGGCGTGACCTCTGAGAGGCAGCTCCTGACATTTAGGATTTTTAGGCGTGCGTGCATGTGTGTGTGTGTGTGTGTGTGTGTGTGTGTGTGTGTGTGTGTGTGTGTGTGTGTGTGTGTGTGTGTGTGTGTGTGTGTGTGTGTGTGTGTGTGTGTGTGTGTTAAGCGTTCTGTAGGCGGCCAGAAGCTCAGATGGGTCAAAGTTGTGATGAGAGATTTCAGGAAATATAAGGTCAACAAAGAATGGATGTACATTGCCCAAGATCGTGCTAAGTGGAGATCTATAGTGGATCCTGTAGTTACAGAGTTGAATAAAGAAGCTGAGGAAATGGAAAAATGACAAAGATACTAGGAAAGAAAGAATGAGGAAAAGCAAATATCAGATCAGACCGAACTACTGTGTACTTAAAGGTGCACACCGTCGTTTAGCGCTATATTCCTGCAAACTTCATTGCATACTATACGCAATCAAGTTGAAAGGTTGGACTGAACTACAGGCAAAGCTCGATACCACAGTGTAGTCACCATTACAAATAAGGAAAACGTACGGGAACAATTTTGTAATCTTGTTGTTGAAGCAGAGTTTGGGTCATGCGCACACCAAGTCATCACCTATCCTCAGGCTGAAGGCACCAAATAGGTTACATTTTACACAAAACCAGATTTAAACATGCTAGCGCTACATATCAGTGTGAAAACAGAGCGTATACGGTGATCACGTGGTAAGGTCATGTGCTAAGTGCAAGCGCACAAATGCAGTGCAGATGGTCCCTTCAGTGTTGCATGCGCATCCACGCCTGTTTCATAACCCACGAGCATATTTTCTCAATGTCTCGGGAGTGTCTACAGCATTTTGATGGTAGCAAGGTTCCTAACGTTAGCGCGCGTTGACGAAATGTTTCTCACATGATCATAGTATGTGCTCTGTTTTCACGCTATTTGTTGCTAATATCTAGCGCTCTCATATCGAGCCTTGCCTGTAGTTCAGACCAACCTTCTATCTTGATTGCATAGCTATGCAATTAAAGTTGCATAGGCAGAGCGCTAAACAACGGAGTGTACCTTTAACTTGGTTGCACTTTTATAACTCAAAACAAGGCAGGTCTTGTCAATCAACAACAACAACAGAAACATGGAGCAGCAGCCCATCTCTTTTGTGGTCATTGCCACCAAAACTTTAAACAGCAGGGTTATAAACATCATACAAAGTTCTGCAATCGAAATCCGAACAGAGTCAAGAGATTACATTGGTGGCAATAAAGCCCTAGCAAGTGACCTAACAATGTGGCCTGCACCACTTACTCAAGTGAAGACATAACATGGGTATGGGTGCCTGTGTATAAAAGCAAATCTCCAAAACGGCGAGTCGCAGCTCCACCAAATTTTGCTCATGCATACCCACAGGTAGTTGTAGACAGTAAATGTGTCACCTTCCTTAGGACAACATGATTTGTTGCGAATCAAAGCCACCTCCACTCACGCTCGAATTTCTCTAAACAGTGCATCGGATCTCCACCAAATCTGAAATGCCCATTCCTGACTTCAGATGGTACACATGAGTGTGTCATCTATTACCTATAACATGAATAACAGGAAGACTTTCGTGTATATCAGGGTTCTTAAAGGAACACTATGTCGTTTAGCGCTACGCCGACGCAAACTTGATTGCATAGCTACACAATCAAGGTAGAAGGTTAGTCTGCAAAGCTGGATAAGAAAGCGCTAGATATTAGCAGCAAATAGCCTGAAAACAAAGCGCATATGATAGTCACGTGAGAAACATTTCGTCAACGCACGCTAATGCTAGGAGCCTCGCTACCGTCAAAACACTAGAAGACACTCGCAAGGTGTTGAGAAAATGTGCTCGTGGGTTATGAAATGGGCATGGATACGTGTGCAAGGCTAAAGGAATGACACTGCACTGCATTTGTGTGCTTGCACTTATCACGTGACCTAACTATTGCTTACCACATGATCATCGTATGTGCTCTGTTTTCACGCTGATATGTAGTGCTCGCATGTTCAAACCTGCTTTGTGTAAAACGTAACCTATTTGGTGCCATCAACCTGAGGAAAGATGACAAGTTGGTTTGCACGCGACCCGAACTCTGCTTCAACTACAAGATTGCAAAATGGCTCACGTATGTTTTCCTTATTTGCAACGGTGACTACGCTCTGATATCCAGCTTTGCCTGTAGTTCAGCCCAACCTTCCAACTTGCTTGCGTAGACTATGCAATCAAGTTTGCGGGGGTGTAGTGCTAAACAACGGAGTGTACCTTTAAGAAATATGGCAAACCTTTGTTTGCCTGAGAAGGTTTGCCTGTGTATGCGCATCCAATAGCTGCCACATTCGCTACACCTGTTGCGTGCAACAGCAGCAACATCTTGAAAGTGAGGACATCCAACAGAATTGGCGAAAAAGCTGAATGATGATCTACATGTTTATCCAGACTTTGTTGTCTTCGGCTAATCTGGGAGTTAGCGCAACAGCAGCAACATCTTTAAAGTGAGGACATCCAACAGAAATTTTGAAAAAGCTGCATGATTAGATGTATATCCAGACTTTGCGTGTCTTCGCCTAATCTGGGAGTTAACATGTATGCAGTTTGTGTCAATTTGCCCAGCCAAAGACAAGCAAATCAGCCAGTCAGTTAATATAACAAGTTTTAGCTGAGAAATGTAATTTTTCACTTGACAACGATTGAAGGAACTAAGTGTAGCTGTAGTTTAGGCATGCCCATGCAAATTAATTGTAAATGAAAATAGTAGGCAACCCTAATCCTGTCACACCAAGACACAAAACCCAAAACTTTTTTGGCAAATATGTGTTTCGGTATGCTTGAGACCCTTGTCATGCAACCACTGATTGTCTAAAGACGAGAACTAATTATCAGCCCTCAAGTGCATTCGGGTGCGACAATTATTATTTTGTTGGTGTTAGACGTGTTCAAAACTTACCTTTCTTCTTTAGATTATTAAAGAAGATATCGGAATGAAATCTCCTCCATGCTTTCTGCAACACTCTTGCATAGAAATCATACTTCCTCTCTCGCACTTCTTCCAATAGGAACAGCTACATCAAAATGCTGTAAGTAGAAAGGCACTAGGCGAATAAAGACCACCTAAGCTGATGCTTACCGATTCAGGGTTCTTCACAAACACTTTTGATTTGCCAAGCTGCCACTGATCTGGTTCCATGTTGACTGAATTCATTAAATGTTGGATGCCCTGCACAACAGGACCTCTCCATTCAGGAAATGTTTCTTGTGTCAACACGGCATACCTAAATTAAACTAGTTAATCTGCCATGCTCATAGCTACAAAATCTGATGCAGTCTGTCTGCCTTCTCAAAAATTTTTCAAATGGTCTTCTGTATGCAAAGCCAGCTCGACGAACTCGAATGTTCTCTTTCAAACCAAGATATTCAACTTGATGTTTCACTCTATTGCAATCAATACACAGTTTCAGTGTACAATAAAGTTGATAAAATAGAAATGTCTTTCAAATTCTGATAGAAAACTGAAATTAACCTAATTATAGTATTCAAACTATAATTCATGCAAATATCAATTTAAGCTATCGCTGTAACATTGAGTGGTGTTGCAGCTCAGCGGCTGCATTTCTGAAACAGCTCAACCACCTCTGGTGTGTCTGTCTCAATGTTTGTGTATGCATGTGTGTATGTATGTACGTACGTGTGTTGAGTGCCAACGTTGACTAATCTTCACGGCTCTGGTCACCTAATTCCTGGATAACTACCTTCTCATGGTGCAACTGTTTAAGACATAGTTATCTCAGAGACAGAGTAAAGGATGGTATATTCCCTGGGCAGTGAACGAACAAGATGGACACAGCTGGAAAGTTCCTCGGGTACTATGACAAGATGGCTGATAACATCTGATGAGAGGGAAACTCTGAAAACCTGTGGTTAAACGGTTACTAGTTATCTTGCTTTGGCTTGTCACTGGATAATCTTTGAGACTCAGAGAGTGGCACTCAAGCTGTACAAGTGTTTGTCACTATAATCCATAAATATACAGGTGTCTTTACATCTCAACTACTCTTTCTTAGGATATTTCCCATCTTATTCTTAATGAAGTTGAAGGCTGATCTCAAGAGCCATCTCAGAGGCCACAAACATAGAAATGAAACAGCTGATGTTGAGAAATAGAGACGGCTTTTATCTGTAGAGGACGTAGCAATTACCATGTATGGGTGTATGTATCGTAAAGTACTTTGTGTGGGTATAAAATTGTGTGATTTTGTTACACACTAAACTATTTGCGCAGAATATATTTGTGCGAGTTTAATAGCCACACAGATCAATAATTGATGACTTGATGATCTACAAGACAACCAAAGTATCGAGATGTAGAAGCAGGTACGTACTGCACTGTGAGTCTACCGATGTCTGTCTGTTGAGTGGAAGAATATACGATTGTGGTTATACATAAACTTCAACCGTCTTGTTGTGACGCTTGTATTTCACTATTGCTTGCCGATATTTAGTTAATTATCTTCAATCACATCAATGCATTCATATGTTTTCAAAGAATTACGTTCTAGCACAAGATAATGATTAATTAATGATAATGACAATAGACAGACAAAAATTAATAAAATTTATATTGATATTCACAATAAACACACACACACACACACACACACACACACACACACACACACACACACACACACACACACACACACACACACACACACACACACTACACGCACATACACTCGTAGCTCTGAAGCAAGTAGAACACAGCTTCATTTACTAGTAATAGACTCCTAATCATCACTTAGAAAGGCATGTCATTGCCACCTAACCCTCTGCAAAACAATTCTTGCAAAGAAACTAACCTGTCTCCTTCCCAGTCATGTGCTTTCTTTGTTTCATTAGGTTTGATGCAACGAATGTAGTGTGGTGTACACTGCATAAGCTTATCTACCAATAGGTTTGCCTGACTCTGAAAAATAGGAAACAACATTATCTGACTACTGCTCACACGAAGAGCTACGAATGCCTCACTCTGATTTTAGTGCCAGCAGTTGTAGGTCGACCTCTATGTTCTGCTTTGGTGTCATCAGGAAACAGTCCAACAATGAATGAGCTAAATTACAAATATAACATTGGTTGATGCATAATTTCTATTTGGTACCTTAGTAGTAACTGAACTGTTGTAAACTCAAGCAGCACAGCTACGAGTCTTTACAAAAATACAAAATATTTATGTAATAATTAAAAACAAAGGGATGGCTGGGTACTTTACGCTAGTGCTTGAAGAAATAGGCATCAAAACTTTCCCAGACAAGTACTCATACTTTACATCTGAAACCAATCTCCCACACTTAACTTTACAGCTGAAACCAATCTCCCACACTTAACTTTACAGCTGAAACCAATCTCCCACAATTAAATCCCTACTTCACTCCTACACAAGCAGCCACCTTGAACCAAACAGCCCTATTTCTTCAAGCAATAGCTTAAAGTACGTAGCCATCCCTACTTTTTTATTTATTACATACATATTTTTGTATTCTTGTTCCTGTCCTTTGTATAGAAACATTGTTACAACTCATAGTACATACTTGAGAATTGCTTAAACTGCTTTACTACTTTAATCTCTATATACATAAGTAAAGTTTCATACTAGGCACAAGCTAATTTGATAGATAGATAGATAGATAGATAGATATAGATAGATAGATAGATAGATAGATAGATGTTTTCTTTATCCAGGGAAAACCTTCAGTATAGCCCCGATCTTCCAGGTACCCTGCATTAAAAACTATAAAAAACACTACGAAAGAATACTAAACAATAATAAAAAAGTCAAGTAAAAAATTTACGAAGTCTCTGTTTAAACAGCCAAAAATAGACTCCTGTCATTGATCTCAATGATGCTGGGAGAGAATTCCATAGCTGTTGGGATCTATGACTAGGAGATCGTTTCAGAGCTTCTGTTCGAGGTCTGCTGACATAAAGTCCCATATTAGACAACCTTGTGCTATAGCCTGCGTCAGATTGTCTAAACAAGGACTGAAGTTCTGTTGATGACATTCCATGCATCGCTCGAAATACTCGTTGAATCAAGGCGAGCTTGTGTCTGACCTGGTAGAGAGTAACGTGAAACCTTTGGTATATTTCTTCAACGTTTCCTGTTCTTTCTCGAATTGGAATGAGTGCAACGGCTCGAAGTGCACGCTTTTCAATGCTCTCCAGTCACTTGTTAATGCATTGAGCCGTCAGACCAGGTGCTAGAGCAGTAATCCAGATCAAATTGGACAAGACATCTAATGTAGGCAGCCCTTGCATCATCCGTGAGACAGTGACCATATCTCCGGAGAACTCCTACTTTTCTAGATACCTTCTTTACGGTATAGTCCAGGTGATACTTCCAGTTTATGTTTTCATCAAATTGGACTCCAAGGTACCTTGCATGAGTGACTGCGAAAAGTGGATGACTGTTAACTTTGACGAAGAATTCTGATCTTGGTTGCTTGTCACAAAACTTTTTGAAGAGCACTAGTTCTGTTTTCAAACCATTAAGCTGCAGTAAGTTCTTATTGAACCAAATGGACAAGTTGTCAATGTCTAATTGAAGTTGTGCTACAATATAGTAATAATCGTCGTGTGTGTTCCAGTGCCACGCAAGCAGGACTCGTATCCACACTTCCTCTTCTACCAGTTAGAAAGAACGGTCTCTATCACACACGTGCACATTTCCTGTGAAGATCTGGTGAGGGACGCAGAGATTATGTTTGGCGGCCCACTTAGAGAACGGGAAAAATCCAACAAAACTGTCGAAAAGTCGATCGGCACTCAGATCTCGCAAGTAAATCAATGGGTGTTTCAAGCAACAGGCAAAGAACAGCAAAGCAAAAATCCTGTAAGCAACAACAACAAAAAACGAACATCCAGTGAGAGAAGAAAAGTACTGTCAGTCTCCAGGCACGTGCACGCAGACAACAGCAAAATGATCCCACTAAAACTGGCAAGTCGATCAGCACTCAGGTTTCATGAGTAGGATAAATCGGCGAGTGATTCGAGTACCTATACTAACACGTACGAAATGAATGGAGAAGCAAAGATCCTGTGAGTGTCTTCAAGAATGGCGTAGATCCCACAAAATTGCTGGCAAGTCGGCCCAGGCACGTGCATGCACAAAAGCAACTATGTCACACGCAGAGAAAAGCGTGGTAAACAATGTTTCAAATTTCACACCAAAAACATCGTCCCAATGTTGTCCGAACGTGCTAGCGCCAAAGCGATAGTCACAGATCACGGCTCCTGCATAGCCACGCAAGATGATATAAAAATTGTGGCATTTTATAAAAGCATTTCAGAGCTGTGCTATCCTAAAGTGAAAATCAAATTAATATTAACTACTGGTCCCATCCCTACTTAGGGAGTGATTGCAACAGTAATACTAGTAAATGCTCATGTAACATTATGTTAGGCAAAAGAGGTATGTTGTTCTTACTTAGTCGTGTAACAATGGTTTGCAATAAATTCTGTCAAACTAACATGTGGGAACTAAAAAGTGTTGTTTTCTAGGTTTTCCTTCCCATTCCTTTGTTAAGCCTCAGTCTCCTCTGTTTCGTACTGTGTATGAAAGCAAAATCAGAAGTCACCGCACTCTTCGTGCCAAGAAATTTCAATAGAGTCAACCCCTCGACAGAAGACCCCTGATTCATCATAGCGCAGGTGTTGCCCGAGTCAAAATATTGAATTCGTCTGGCATAATTGTTATGCTGATCTGTCCCCCATTTGGCCATAAATCCATTTTATGATAGTTGATGTACAGATATATATATATATATATATATATATATATATATATATATATATATATAAGAAACGAATAAGCACTTAAGTGCTAAACCTTTGGCTGCTATCCACCTTAAATATAATTAGTCAGACCCAATGAGGAGTGTGAGAAGGAGGCTGGACACATATACTGGCATGTGGGACTATTTATATCCGCTAGCTATTCAATACCCTTGAAAGCAGACAAGCACATCACATCGACTGGCACACTAATTAACGCCAGTGACAACAATGAGTGCATGCACTGCATTTCAATTGGCCGTTCATTGATTGCTTGGTCCGTCCGTCTTTCGGTCCATCCGTTTGTCCACAGGGGCATTACTGTAACCCTAGCACATGCGAGCCTCAAGTTAAATAAAATAAAATGAATATTAAGACTTTCAAATTGACATGAAAAGAGAGGATTGCTTTTTTTGTCAACTATAACCAACTAGCTCACTGGCCTGTTCTCCGCAAGGACAGATATTAATATGTTGTTGTATGAATTCATTAAGCATAGCTCATTCACAGAATTAGCCTAATTATCTAAAGTTAATTATTTTAACGTTGTATGCAAAGTTATGTTGTTGCATGAGTATCTAGTTCTGAGAATTTATCATTAAGTATATCTTGTTCGCATGCATTTTTATTATTTCTGAAGAATTAGCAGCTGGACAGAATTCTCATGAAGAATTTCGTTCAGAGTTATATCCCGTTCAATATTATCCTGTTCTGAGATCGATTATCTCAAAGTATAATATATGCTGTTACAGATCCCGTTCTTTGCCCAGGCTGATTGCATTATTGTTATTGATTGTTAGATAATATCTCATTTGTCAGTTTGAAACTCGTTAGTGTGACCTGTTCCACAAGATCCCGTTCTACGCCTCGGCTGATTGGATTATTGATTGCTTAGTTACTATCCCGTTGAAGACAAATGAAAAAGTCACCGAGTGTCTTAGCAATGAATTTTCTGCTCAGAATCATATATCCAGGCAGCAAAATCTTGGAAGTCACATGCAGTTACTTGCTCACCCGTATATGGCTTGACACTCATGCTGGACGAATTCGAATCTTGCTCTTCTTGCGTTTTCAGTAGAAATCGACTCTCTCCCAGTGTAGCACTCGGTTCCGGAAACGCTTAGGTTGGATTTGATGCAAATGCAATCAGAATTTAAGTTAAACACAAGCACTAGAGAACCAGCTTCAATCGATAAGAAATCGTTGATCGCTGAAAGCGTTGCAAAGGATTGTGATGTGTACAGTCCACATGGGAATGGTGTAGAGCATGTGTTCAAATGAACCAGAAGATGTAGCATTTGTGTCATCAAGAAACATTGCGCGGGGGTCAACACCTTGAGAGCGGAATCCGTGCACTCCGGAGAAATCCGGTCATGTCACTGTGGAGATTAGACTCGCCATCTTGGAGAAACACTTTTAGACACAGATACACAGACAGATACACAGACAGCTCTCCTTTCTATATAGGTAGATAAACATCTCTACAATACAGCCTGTCAAAGACAAGCCAAAACATTGCTAGTACTGTAAATCCAGAAATTTTCGTACACAGCTATTTTCGTACATTTGACGGGAAGACCCTTCGTACGCATCTTATTTTCATAAGGGCTCTAACGGACAACTTTAGTGCACGCTAGTACAGTCACTGTTTCATTCTTTACGTGCATCAGCGTACGTGATTCATGAGTTCTAAGCAAAGCAAAGTGGTATACATGCTTGGCTCATGACAAAAGATCAAAAAGAACAACTACACTGTACCGCTACCAAGGAGGTCATGAGCCGCATCTGGGATCCAACAAGAGGACTGTAGTTTGGACATCGCAGTGTGTAGAAAAAGCGCTGGATTGAGATCACTTGGCAGCTAAGTGCAGAAAGAGAAAACAATATCACGTCTACAACTCCAAGACTAGGCTGACCATTGCCCAAGTCGCTGAAGAATGTGGACTTTTACGAGGGCACGCGCTCGTCTGCAAAAATTGTTGAATCACAGAATCACGAAAGTCAACAGTTCAATCAATCCGCATTGTGTATCAAAAACAGTTACCTAGTATGGGACTGACGGCCTGAAGAAATGGTACAACTAAAAATTTAGCAGAAAAAGATCACGGCAGCCATATATAGTCCACATCATAACTATTGACACATTTATGCTTGAACGTGTGGCCATGGGTAGCGTAAGCAGAAACGCATTGGTCTTCGCATAACATACGTTTTCTAGTAGAAGAGAACTCTTGCGTATGCTTATAAGTTCACTAGACTTTTGCAAACACACAAGAGCACATCAGCTTGTGTCATCCTTTGATATTTTGATAGCATTTCCCCCACTAGCTACACAAAAGCACATTCAGCTAGACATGCTTTCGATGTATGGCAACAGATCACAAGGTATGAGCAACTGCTACTCCGCCAGGATTGAGTCTTCAAGTTCATGAACATTTTGAGGCCTATGAAGCTCGACACACTACCGAATGACTGCCCAGAGGTTTTCTATTGGTGTGCAAGATCTAGAGAGCAGGCCAATCGAGAACCATGACGCGGTTCTGAGTTTGACAATCTGTATGTGTAGGAGCATTGTCAAGCTGAAGATGCCAGGCATCTGGGTAAAGAGTATCTGCTGATTCAACAAGACATTCTTCCAGAATACCAAAAATGGCGACTGTCATGCCAGTCTTGAACATTTTCAAAACAGTCATTCCGTCTGAGCTTATCCCACCCCATGTGAGTATTTTCTGGCCATGGCGATGAAGCGGATTGACTGGTTCAACAGCTGCTGAAACCCCGACATGGATGGTATTGTGCTACAGCTGAAAAGTGGTCTCATCTGTTACGATCGTTTTGCTCCTTTATCAGCTGCATGGTCAGAGTGCCAGTCTACATGTCTCTGCTCTTTTAGCTTCAGTTAGCAGCGAAGTTTTCCTAGGCAAAGTGTAGCAATAGCCTGCATCATGAAGTTCTCTTCTTATGGTGGTCAAGCTGACGACAACTCCTTCCTGTGCTGCCAGCTGATGTGCACGTTGTTTGATGACTTTGTTGTTCCTTGTTGCATCATGTTCATTAAAGCTGTTTGATGGTTTCCAGTTAGTTTCTTGGTCTTCCACCGGAAGCTCTGCATTGAAATCCTTCTCCAGTGTCGTCAAGCCTTTTAAGAGTTTGGTAAACAGTAGAGCAAGAAACATGTAAAAGTTGGTAGGTCTTAGATGGCTTCTTGGTACCGAGCAGTAAAGTCACTGAATATCGCGGTTTTGTCATTCACAACTAATTCTAATGGTGGAAAAGTTCTCTAAGTGAATGCACAGACTATGGAATATGTTCTGTGACTGCTTTTCAGC